>NW_007737558.1:54075-63023 GCF_000696425.1 Galeopterus variegatus | reverse complement strand
GGCTGCCTGCCACTTTCTACCATGAGTAGAAGCAGCCTGAGGCCTGTGCCAGATGCAGCTGCCCCAGAATCATAAGTTAAATAAAATTCTGTTCTTTATAAATTACCCAGTCTCAGGTATTCTGTTATAGCAACACAGAAATGGACTAATATAACATCTCAGAAAGGAAATAAATAGAAATGAAGAAATTCAGGTGATGTATAGGTAAAATAGACTATAGGGCCATATTTCAGCAATTAATTAGCTACTGCTTGGCAATCCAATATGCCCATAAGAAGCATACATATATATACATATGTATGTATATATATATATATATAGAGAGAGAGAGAGAGAGAGAGAGAGAGAGAGAGAGAGAATGTTATTCTATCACAAGCAGAGAGAATATTCCTTCTTTTTATCACTCTGATCATTTTCAGTATGAAATATTACTTTCCAATCTAAGCAAATAGTTATCAAAAAGTTGTCAGAAAATCTAGAGCAATTCAGAAGAAAACATAACTATTTAGGTGGCCAAAATAAATCTACTTAAATGGATGGATTAAAAAAATGTTCAGAAAAAAAATGTTCAGCAAGTAAAAAAATTATTCCATTAAAATGATCAATGCAGAGTCATGTTCTCCAATATGTACAGTACCAGGTGACGACGGGTGAACATCACAAAGACTAGGATAGAGAGCTGTTTTACTTTTGAATAAAGGAAGTTTACCTTTCCGAATTAGTTTAGAAAATTGTGATCTCAATACATAAAAATCCATACTATTCTCTTTTATGCTCAGAAAGGCTTTCTTTTGCATGTATTCCTTCAATAGTTAGGCTTTGGAAATGAGGACATGACTCTAGTTTCACATCTCTTTTGAGGAATACAAAAGCCATACTTAGATGCATGCAACCCAATGTATACAATGATTTGTGTCAACTCTCTTACATGGGATTGTATGACAGAAAACAAAAGAATATCGTGTATCTACAAGAAACCAGGAAACAGAAAACCAGGAAAATTGCCTTCATGTGTGAACCTAGAATTTGGCATTATGGTGTGACTGACCCTGTGACTGGCAGGGATTAATTTTAGAAAGAGACAAAAACAGGTGAAAGTTCTTCATTGGAAAAGGTGTTCTATTTGTTACCGTAGAACTTTCATTTGTAGTTTTTCCTTCAATTTCTTCTCCGTCAGAGCTAGTGTTTTTGTAAGTGAAAATGGTAATTTGTATGTTCTTCTTTTTGGCAGTTTAGAATGCTTTTGCTTAGTTTAAGAATCATGCCTGTTGAATTCAGGGTTAAATAGGAGTTGAGAAGCTGTGATAGTCTCCTGTATTCTTATAATTAAATTCAGAGATAAGAGGTTAAGAACAAATTTTTATTTTCTCTTCCTTTAAAATCAAATACAGAGGTTTATTTTGTTCCTTTGGTAGTCATATTGCCCTGATTCTTTGTGTATCTTTTAGCTGTATATTGGTGTTTCTGCATTTGAATAAGCAGCCACCTCTCCCAGTCATTACAGACTGGTTTCAGCAGTCTTCAGCAGTCAGCCTGGGTAGAGATTTTTGGAGCATGTCAAACATTTTTTGTGGATGTGCACAATCCACTCTTCCTCTCTCCTGAGGGAGAAGTCTCTGGGTTTTGCACCTTCTCCTAATCTCACAAAGCCTCCTGCCTTTTTTCGGTAGTGCAGTGTACTGAAATGATGGACACTGGGTGCTAGGTCTACTTCTCTTCCTTTCCTCTGAAGAAGAAGCCTCAGGATTGTGTACCTTCTCCTGATCCTGCAACACCGTGCAGGCTACTGAGAGCTGTCCACCTCTTTTCCCCAGGGAAATGCAATGGAATGACAGGAGGCTGTGTGCAAAATCAAAGCAAATCTTCCCACTTAATTTTTTTTTTTTTTTTTTTACTTAAAGATTCCTTTAGGTGAAATTAAGTATACATCTATTTTTAGAAAAATCAGAAAAGAGAATGGTATAAATCTCTAAGAAACACACACATATACATATGAACATATTAAATTGCATTAGTACATTTTTAGAAAATATATTTCAACCCATTTCAAATAAATCAAACTGATAATTTTGGATGTTTCTAAGTCTAATTTCTCTGTCATAATAGCAATTGAAGATTCTAATATTCACATAGCTGTTGTCATCTTGTCAAACTGAATTTTGCTTAAGAATGTCTGGGAACTCAATGATAGATCAGCCATCAGGGAATTGAAATCTCAAAGGTTTAAAAGGCAAGTAATAAATAATATAAAGAATTAAATATGAATAACATTATGTCTGATGCACTTTTTCCTGGAAGGGTAATAGTGCAGAATCTTTGTTATAAAATTATTAAAGCTTTGGGTTCTTATAGCTTGAGTTAAAATTCACTTTCTGTTCAACATGCTATATTTTCTAAATAAGAATTAATTAGTGCTACCTGAACTTGTGTGGCTGGACTGACTGAAACCATATTGGTTATGTTAATACTTAGAAGTCATGAAAATGCTGTATTCTCAACTTTTAAATTTATTGATTCACTAAACCAATATTAATAAAACAAAAACTGTATAGACAAGTACCGGTATAAACATTGCATATACAGCAGTTAACAAAATGCACAAAGTCCCCGCCCTTGTGAATCTCACATTCTAATGTGAGGAGGGGAGGGACAGATAATAATCAGTATAAGTACGTAAAATATATAGCATGTTAAAGTAAAGAAAGGAGAGTAGAAAGTGCTGGGTGTGTGGTGGGGTGCTGGATGTGGGTACACTGGAGAATGGCCTATGCCAGAAGAGCTATAGGATCTAATTTCTTACATTTAAAAAAAAAGGATTACTCAGGCTACTGTGTTGAGAATGGACTGCAATCTATAGCTGAAGTCTCCTCTTGCAAAGTCTACATGGTTATTAATTTCCATATGTTTCAGGGAAGCTGGCATCTGAGCAGTGGGCTGAGGAAAGACACAAATGTCCCCATCTCATGTACCATGATGGATTTTCTGAATTCATGGGACATGAGAGCAAAGGTTCAGCTTAAGGTCATTGACAGAGTTAGTCTTTTACCTATTTTCCACTTAAGAGGTTCTCCCTTTAAATCTTATGTGAAAACACCACAGCAAGAAAGGGTAACAGGCTTTAGAACTAGACATACCTGCTTATTATCTTTTTTTCATTTACTAACTATGATACTATGGTCAAATGACATCACTGTGGAATTGGAGATGATATTGCACATCTCATAGGACTGCTACAAGGACACACGGACACACACACACACACACACACACACAATTGCCCATTCTAGTGACTGATACAATGTAGGCAAGAAATAGATATTAACTTTTTTCTTTCTTTGCCAGCCTTTTGAAATTATTCACCTGCATACCTTTTGGCTGACTTAATTACTACAGGTAACTTAAATACCTGGGTTTGGAAGGACTAAGATATATAATTTTAATTATAGATGATTTGGGTTACAAAGTCAATAACACTGACTGCGCTAGTCCTCTACAGAGGGACAGATTAAGCAAAAAAGCAAAAGTCAAGCAAACTTATCCTCAATCATATGTTATTCTGGGTTTGGAAGGACTAAGATATATAATTTTAATTATAGATGATTTGGGTTACAAAGTCAATAACACTGACTGTGTTAGTCCTCTATAGAGGGACAGATTAAGCAAAAAAGCAAAAGTCAAGCAAACTTATCCTCAATCATATGTTATTATTAAATGTTATCCAATGGACTAAGCAGAGAAGGAATTTTGCTTAACTAACTAAGAAACCATCATTATTGGTAACTTAATAACTAGACATTCCCTGTATATCTTCATGTTGTATTTGAACATTTGGAACAGGTTGAAATGATATTTCGCCCTCAAAGGGAGAATTAATTATCTTTCCATATATCATTGCTCCATGGTTGGTTTTCATGTTTATTAGGAAGATAATGGTGATAAAAGAGCTGAGAAAAATTAATATGAGCAAAGAATCTTAGACATTATAAGAAATATTTTCAAGTCTTAGACCTAGAGTTTTCTGTTCCTGCTGACTTGCAGAAGAATGTTCCCGAGATATTTTTTATAAAAAATTATAAGGCTTCCATTGAGTACTTATGTAAGAACTTGAAACATGAACAGGAGCTCCTATCTCAGAAATTCACCTGTAGATATTGTCACAGACTTTCTGTGGGTGGGGAGGAAAGTTGTTCTATAAAGACAGAAAAAAAGTCATAATTTTAAGATGGTCACAATTAAACATTACCTTCACAAGTTACATGCTAAGATAGAAAACACATTCATTCAAAAATTTTATTAAATATTTTCTATGTTCCAGGAATTTTCTAAGCACCAGGGATATGACAGTGAATAAAACTGATAAAATTCCCTGCCCTCGTAGAGCTTACCTTCCAATTGAAGAAAGGAGAGTATAAAATAAATAAGTTAAATATTAGGTTAGATGGTGATGGACACCATGGGGAAAAGACCAGTCAGGGAAGAAAAATGAGGAGCATAGAAAGCAGGGGTCCAATTTTAGAAAGGTGGTCAGGGAGGTCTTATTGAGAAGGTAATGTCAAAGCAAAGACTTGATGGAGCCGAGTGAGTGAGCCAGACAGATACCTGAGGAGAAGAGCACTGCAGGCAGAGGAAATAGCAAGTTTAAAGGCCCTGAGTGGGGAACTTGAGGACCTGGAAGGTATCTGCATGGTTAGAATTGAATAAGCAAAGGGAAGAGTTGAAGGAAGCAAAGTCACAGAGGAAATGATGGGTGTGGAGGTGGTAAAGATAGTGTAGGGTCCAAGTCATTACAAGGAGATGGGTAATCAGTGAAGAGTTTGGACAGTGACATGATCTGGATTTTGTTCGTGTTGCTATAAAGAGAATTGCTCATAGTGGCCAAGGAAGGACGGAAGCTTGGGGATTAATGGGGAGCTATTGCAGTAAGCAAAGCAAGAGCTGATGGTGGACCCGGGTTGGATCACTGGAGGAGAAGAAATATATATTCTGGATAGATTTTAAAGGTTATTAATAAAACTTGTTGATGGGTTAGATTTACATTGTTAGAGAAAGTGAGGAATCATATATGGTGATAGAGGTTTTGGCACCTGGATAAATGGATATTAACTGAGATAGAGAAGAGTGCTGGAAGAGTAGGTTGGGGGTTCAGGAATGCAGTTTTGGACGTGATAAATCTGAGACACACAAGTGGAGATGTCAAGTGGACAGGTGTACGTATGAGGCGGGAGGTCAGAACAGAAGTCTGGTTTGGAGATATAAATTTGGGAGGCTTCAGTATAAAGACATTATTTAAAGTTATAAGACTGGATGAGATCACCAGGTTCATGAGTGTAAGTAGAGAAGATGTCTAAGGCTGATCTTTTGGACATCAGGTAGGCATAAGGCAACTAGCAAAGCGGTCTGAAAATGATCAGCCACAAGAGCCATGAAAATACTCCTAGATTTCTGTTTGTGGAACTGTGGTGGTCTAAGAATTTGGATCCTACTGAAAATAACCAAAAACCCTGGGAAAGGATTTAAAAAACACCTTGTAAAGAACATGGATGAGCTGATAAATCAGTTAATTCTCAAATCAGTGATCTTTCTAGGTAAACACCTAGAGACATAAACTGAGCTCCAGTGCTAACCTTCACCCTGAGGAGATTGGCAACTTGGGGTTAAACTTTATTTTACATGTCCTCATAGATTACAGGGAACAAGAGGAAAGCGCAGGGCTGATCAGTGTGGAGAGGTGTGTTAGTCAGTGTTCTCTGGAGGAACAGGATCAATAAGATATATAGATATGGATAGATAGATATAGATATGTAATATCATTTATACGGAAAACAAAATATAGATAGATGTAGGTGTGGAATATTGTTTGTATATAAATAAACAATATATATTTTATTTTTATATAGATATTTTGTATCTATCTATGTCTATATAATTTATTATAAGAAATTGGCTTACATGATTATGGAGGCTGAAAATGTTCATGATCTGCCACATGCAAGCTGAAGACCCAAGAGAGCTGGAGGTGTAGTTCTCATCTGAGTCAGAAGGCCAGAGAACTGGGAGAGCCAATGGTAGAAATTCCAGTTCAAGTGTAAAAGAATACCAATATCTCAGTTTGAAAACAGCCAGACAGAGAGGGCGAATTTTCCCTTAGTCCACTTTTTGTGTTTTTCAGGCCCCATTCCCACTGGAGAGGGCCATTTGCTTTACTCAGTCTAATGATTCAAATGTTAATCTCATCCAGAAACACCCTCAGAGACCCAAAATGATGTTTAACCAAATATATGATCACCCTGAGTCCCAGTTAAGTTGACACATAAAATTAACCATCTTACGAATCTAAATGAAAATCATACTTGTGTAAAGTTGGAATCCCAAAGGTCTTTCCTATCAATAACATGATAAGGTAGAAATAACTACCTCCCAGGAAACTGAAGGGCTAGTCAACTATCTCAAACCCTTTTTTTCCCTTTTTTTCTTTTTATTAGCATATTCATTATTCTAAATTGTAATTATTCTTTATGCTCCTCACCCTACTAATCACTCCCCAATTCCCCCTCCTCCCCATCTCTAGTGTCCTTAGGTTTGCTCTCACCTTCTGAAAGTTCATTATTATTGAAGCCTTTTCTTTCTTTCTCTCTCTCTCTCTCTCTCTCTGTTTCTCTTTCTTGGCACCCAGTTATGAGTGAGGACATGTGATATTTCTGTGTCTGGCTTATCTCACTTAACATAATTCTCTCCAGGCTCATCCATGTTGCTGCAAATGGAAGGATTTCATTCTTTTTTATGGCAGAGTAGTATTCCACGGTGTATAAATACCACATTTTCCATGTCCAATCATCTGTTAGTGGACATTTAGGTTGGTTCCATATCCTGGCTATTGTAAACAGAGCTGCAATGCACATGGGAGTGCAGGTATCCCTTTCATATGATGATTTCCATTCCTTTGGGTTTATATCCAGAAATGGGATTGCTGGATGGTATGGTAGTTCTATCTGTAGTTGTTTGAGAATCCTCCATGCTGTTTTCTCTAATGGTTGTACTATTTTACAATCCCACTGAGAGTGTAGAAGAGTTCCGTTTTCTCCATATCCTCGCCAGCATTTGTTATTCTGTCTTTTTGATAATAGCCAGTCTAGCTGAGGTGAGAAGATATCTCAATGTGGTTTTGATTTGCATTTCTCTGATGATTAGTGATGTTGAACATTTTTTCATGTACCTGTTGGCCATTTGTATGTCTTCCTTTGAAAACTGAACAGAGAGGGGAAAATGTGCTACTGAGAATTTGGAACCATGAGTTGGCCATATGTGCATTTGTAACACAAAATCACATCACCAATTTGGCTTGCAGAAAACTTTAAGCCACAAATTAATTTAAAAATTATTATAAACTTGTAGTGTGCCAGCAACTTGGCAGAAACAAATGTGAATCCTCCCTGTAGGAACTAATTTTTATCCCAGATCTCAAAAAATCACACAAGTAAATTCCAAAGAAGATAAGCAGTTCAAAGAATAAGTAAGCATACAAAGAAAAGGCAACAAAGCTCAATAAAAGCAACAGGCCTCAGAAACAAGCAAGAGAAAACTTCAGATAAAAAAAATTATTAGATGTGGGCTTAAAATGATTATGTTTAAAACCAAAAATTAAGCATGAAATATGTGATGCAAGCAGGAAATTATAAAGAATTACTGATCAGAGTAGACAAAGAAAGCAAATAGAATATCAAGAAAGGCTTACACACACACACACACACACACACACACACACACACACACACACAATTTAAATTAAAAATTCACAGTTTAACCCAGCAAATTAAACCCAGATGAAGAGGGAATTTTTGAACTATATAATGAATCTGAACTGGAAAAATGCAGCACAATAAAGCCTTGAAAATAAATCAGACAAAAGATATAAAAAGGGAGTGAGTTGTATTAGCTCTTTTTTGATGTATACTAACATTAATACATTATCTAGTAGCTTAAAACAGCACACATTTATTATCTCCGTTTTTCTGGTTTGAGAGTTTAAGCATTTCTTTAGTGGGTCCTCTTCTTAGGGTGTCACAAGACTGCAACCAAGGTGTTGGCTGGGGTTGCAGTCCCAGCTAAGGCTTGACTTAGGAATGATTCATTTCCAAATAGGGTGTCACAAGGTGTTGGCTGGGGTTGCAGTCCCAGCTAAGGCTTGACTTAGGAATGATTCATTTCCAAATTCATTCAGATTGTTGGCAATAGTTTCTGTGGTTGTAGGACTGAGGGCTTAAGTTTCTTGCTGGTTGCCCTCAATTCCTAGAGGTCTCATACAGTTCCTTGACACACTTGGTTCTCCAACATGGCTGCAGGATTCCTCAAAACCAGAGATTGAAAGAGAGAGGGAGAGACAGAGAAAGGGAGCGAGACAGAGAGAAAGCAGTGCTACAATCATATATAAAACATCGTCACACAATTATATACATGTAATCACCCTGACTCCATCACTTTTATCGTATTCTGTTGCTTAGAAGCAATTCACAGGGCCCACCCATGTTCTGGGGAAAGGGGTCTTATAAGAGCATGAACACCAGGAGGCAAGAATCATGGGAGCCACTGTAAGAGTCTGTCCACCACAGAAATAGTCCAACAAACATCTAATTGGTATTCTAGAAGGAGAAAATAAAGAAAATTGAGAGAAGCATTCTAAAACAGATAGGTGAAAAATTACAACTAATGAAATATGCTGAAACCTGGATTCAGAGAGCCCAATGAAATTGAAGCAAAGAACAACAAAAAAACCCAACAGCCCCATGCCAAGTGACATTTGAATTTAACTTCAGAACACCAAAATCACAGAGAATATTTTTTAAACAGTTAGAGAGAATGGATTACTTGTACAGGAATGACAGGCTGATAACGACTTATCAACAGCAATTCAAGCCAGAAGGCAACGAAAAAAACAGCTGGGTACAGGTGCT
>NW_007737558.1:50938-52522 GCF_000696425.1 Galeopterus variegatus | reverse complement strand
CCCATTTTTCCATGAAATTATTTATTGTAAAGCATTTGAAAAATATAGAAAATTATCAAAAGAAGAGCAAAAAAAGAAAAATTTCTAATTCCATTATCCTGAGATAACTGCGAATAACACTAGTGCTATCTTTCCATCTTTTTTCTGAGTTGAGATTTGTTCTCTGTTTTGTATAGTTTTTCTAAGCCACAGATTCTGGATAAAGATTTTTTTCCCCTGCCCTTCTATTTCAATTTAATCTTTCCCATTGAGTTAATTGATTTTAATGGTTTGGAGGAATAGGTAAATTAGGAGTCTGAATGCTTAAAATTTATTTTTCATTTTACCAGTACCTTCTCTCTTTAAAACGTTAGTATTTTTTTATGTAACATCTGATGCTTTACTCTGAAGCTACAGGGATGAGGGAGAGATGAGAAGAGCGTCAAGGGCATAGGTAGAAATGTTGCTGGGCCCAGGCCAGGGTATTTTTTCTTTTCTTCACTCTCTCTCTTCTCTTGTTGTGAGATTTTCCCATCTATGTTCTCTATCCTCTGTTCCCTGTTTTCTTTCTCCATCTAGTCAGAACAGTTCTTGGTAAAGCACTTTGATAGAAAGTGAAGAGGAAATTACTTCAGTGCGGGCTAGAGAGAGATGACATACTTTTGCACAGGCAATGCGAGAGATCGAATAGATTGGTTGCAGGCTTCAGAGGAATTAAAGGCTGTTATGCACCAGTGCTAATGGGTCAAGATGGACCCAANCGACTTATCAACAGCAATTCAAGCCAGAAGGCAACGAAAAAAACAGCTGGGTACAGGTGCTGAGAGAAGACTTACAGTCTATAATTCTAGACTGAGCAAAAATATCTTTATTTACATATTTATTTATTTTTGAAGGAAAACATCACAAATTAAATTTAATTTCATATTTGTTATGAATTCAGCATCATCTGCAGACACCCCTTAATGATCAGTCACATTACCACCCATGCCATTCTCTTTTCCTACATCATATTTCGTCTTTCCATCTTCAGTGAGGACCTGGCTTTAATTGCATCAGTGATTGCAGCTCCTGTTCCAGGAAGGAAGATGACAGGCTTCATTTAAAATTGATTTTGATCTTCTCAAAATGGATTCATCATCACAATACCAAGAAAATAAAAAGTGGACCTAATTCCTTATCAGTTGTAGGAACTATTAGTTAGTTCTGACTGGGAACAAGTATATCACCACAAACCCAATGCCTCTCATGTAAACTAAACCTACACTGAACTGAAATATGCTTTTCTTTTTTTTATATTTATTGTTTCAGAGGCACTTGATTGTCAATAACTGATAAAATCTCACAACTGTAAAATCTCACAAGATGAAATGCTTCCAAGCTTAAATTGTCTGATGTTATTTTTCAGTCATAAAGAGGTGAATTTAAGAAAACATGGGAACGTTCCTTTTTAAGGAAACAGCAACTTTTAGTGTGACATATATGCAGGAAAATGCTCATGTAATAATTATACAGCGTGAAACACTTTCATAAGCTAAACATACCAGGAGCCAGTTCAAGAGACAGAGCATTCTGAACTCCAGCAAACTCCTCATGTTCCCACCC
>NW_007737558.1:48611-49289 GCF_000696425.1 Galeopterus variegatus | reverse complement strand
TACTAATTCATGAATTTTCTTATACCATGAACCACATGACATTCCTTCTAAACACACTTTAGAACAGGATACAATGGGACTGTCCTGTGGTATTGACATTTGTTTAACCCCTTGATAACATTGTAAAGTGATCCTGATTTTTAAAAACAATCTAAAATTATATTCATCAAGATTTCTAGATTAGTAGTGTCTCTGCCGAGTTCATGAGGACCGTGTGCATGCAGAGAGGTGAGCTGAGAAGAGGTTAATGAAGCAACTGTTTACAGAAGGTGATGGAGGTAAGAACTCTCAGAAGGTGTGGTGAAATGAGGAAGTCCTGAGGAAGGACTAGCACAAGTTATGACCAAGGCTAGGCCTGAAAGGGAAAGGAGAATCAGTGAGGATATGGAACCCAGAGACAGTTTGGGGCCATGGGATAGGGAAGCTGTAACTATAGGATCAGCCATGGCCATAATCCAGGCCGGGCTGGGAGGGCATGGAGTGAACAGATAACCCAGCTTCTCTCTCTCCTGATCTCCTGACAGCACCTCCCACTGACCAATTAAACCAGATCCAGAGGCCAAGGAAGCCAAGTGATGAGTTCAAAGTGGCCCTCCGTTCTGCACACAGAGCAGGGAATAAATGGGCAGAGAATGGATACACACAGGGAGATGGCAAATGCAGTTAACCAGCATAAGT
>NW_007737558.1:30117-48289 GCF_000696425.1 Galeopterus variegatus | reverse complement strand
TGGGGCCATGGGATAGGGAAGCTGTAACTATAGGATCAGCCATGGCCATAATCCAGGCCGGGCTGGGAGGGCATGGAGTGAACAGATAACCCAGCTTCTCTCTCTCCTGATCTCCTGACAGCACCTCCCACTGACCAATTAAACCAGATCCAGAGGCCAAGGAAGCCAAGTGATGAGTTCAAAGTGGCCCTCCGTTCTGCACACAGAGCAGGGAATAAATGGGCAGAGAATGGATACACACAGGGAGATGGCAAATGCAGTTAACCAGCATAAGTATTTCAGTACTTTTTCTCTTCTATTCTATCTGTATGATAAAGCTCTAAGATTAGGTTGTTTGTTTTTTTTCTTAAAATAACTGTTACCATATCCTCACAGCAGTGCTTCTTAACCCAGGGTGTTACTTAAGGTTCACCTGTGGAGATTTAAAATATTATACACATCTGAGGTTACTCCTTCAGAAATCTTAACCAAAGACCAGGAATCTGGATCCTGAAAAATTTCTTCAGGTGATTTGGTTGTTAATCCCAGGCTCAGAATCTTAGATCTGGGAGTACCAAATGATCCAAGTTCACTGTAATGCTGTCACCTGCAGCAATTTAGCCATATCTTAAAACCACTAGAATACTCCCTACATTAGTCAAAGACCATTTAGGAAAATATAAGCCACCCTATATCTTTTAAACCAAAGGAAATTAGACAAGAAAGGAGTCATACAGGACATAGAAGAATGATAAGGCAAATGGGATGATGAAGTAACCCAGGAATTTGCAAGGCAGAAGTCCACTACCACATCTAGGCTTAGAGTACCAATGGGAGAACTCAAGCTCATTTGGCTGGATCTGGAGCTATGGTGGAGGCTGTCTCATAGGGGCTGGGCTATCAAGGAAAGGGCTGCTGGAGTTACAGAGAAGACACACTACTGCCAGAGACCCCACAGGAGGGAGAGAAAGAGAGGTTAGAAATATCTTGACTTTTCCTCTACAGCTACTCTTTAATCTTCTGTTACTTCCTCCAATTAAGTCAATTTAAATGAAACCTAGAAGATAAGGGAGCCCTTCTATATTATTTGGGGTTTTCCAGAAAAACAGAAGCAAGAGTACACACACATAAAAAGGGGTTTATTATGAGGAATTGGCTTATGTGATTATGAAGACTGAGAAGTCCTATGATATGCCATCTACAAAGCTGATGGCATAGTCCAAACACAAAGGCCTGAGGACCAAGGGAGAGGATGGTGTAAGTGCCAGTCTGAGTTTGAAGGCTCAAGAGCCAGGAGTGCTGATGTCTGAGAGCAGATTGATGTCCCAGCTCAGTGGAGAGAAAATTTTCCTTTCCTCTGATTTTTTGTTCTATCCAGGCCCTCAGTGGATTGGATGATGCCCACCACATTGATGATGATCTTCTTTATTCAATCTATCAGTCAGATGTGAATCTCTTTCAGAAACACCCTTTCAGCTAACCCAGAAATAATGTTTTGCCAGATATCTGGGTATCCCTTACTCAAGTCAAGTTACATAACTATCACACTATCAAACAGAACAAGGTAGGAGGAAGCTCAAGGAATCAATTTGACAGTGAACAGGTATTTGATTGACATACTTGTCATTAATTTTAAGGGTTTTCACCAGAGCTGTCTGAGCTTTAAGAGTCCCTCTAAGGCAGCTCAATTTTAAGGGAGTCGGCCCTCTAAATACTCTTTCCTAGAGTCCATATCAAGGAAGAAAGGACTATTGGCCCATCAGTATATGAGCAAGACCATTGGGCATAATTTTAGCTTGTGGCTTCAATCATTTCTTCATTACCAAGCAGAAAAATGTTAAATCTCATTATGTTATCTGTGTAGTCACTCATATCAGAAATCTTTGGCAATCTTGTGGAAATAGAAATGAATTAAAACACCAGGGTGCTCCAGAGACACTGATTCTTGAACTCTTTTGCAAAATAGTCTACCTTCTGGCTGAAAGATATTCTACTTTGTTTAATTCTGAACCCTTCAGAGGAAGTTAAAATACAAACTCTCCCTACATGAGAGAATTTCTTCAAACATACTTGATCTTCAAAAAGTACTTGTCTCCTGTCCTTGTCCACCACATACATAAATTACAATAAACTATACTGAAGCAGTCCTGCAAGTGGAGGATCCAGAAGAATCAGTTAATTGCCTATTATTCTTTTAATAAGTATTAGTATTAGTAAGATTGCAGGGTGTTAACTCAGCTCCTTTGGAAAATCTGAGGCTTTATGCTTCCTATATTAGTTCTATGAAAATTTAATTTATCAAATGCTCTTTTGGAAACTCTCACATACAAGTCATTGTGCACAGTCTTATAATTGAGCAAGATGAAGCTCTTGTCCCTAAGAAGCCTATCCTAAATAGGTGGACAAGATAAATACATAAGAAAACCTAATATAGCACAAAGCAAAGTTTAGTATCTCCTACCATGACAAGGACTCAGAGGTCCTCTGTTTCAAAATTTCAAAAAAGGAAGAAAGCTCATTTGGCTGATATCACTGATATCAATGAGCTGGCATTTGAGATTTGAAGGCTTGATAGAATTTTACTGGTGGAGATGAAAGGTGGAGATTATTCTAGATTGCAAGAGAAGCAGAAATGGGAAAGTATGGGTTATCCTGAGAGCAAAGAGGACACAGCGAGGAAGCCATCTGAAGCAAAGCAGAGAGGCCTCAGAAGAAACCAAATCTGCCAGCACCTTGATCTTGGATTACTAGTCTCCAGAACTGTTAGAAAAAAAAAAAATTACTGCTGTTTGAGCCACCCAGTCTGTGGTACTTGTTATGGTAGCCCTAGCAAACGGTGAATAATATTTTAAATCTCCACAGGTGAACCTTAAGTAACACCCTGGGTTAAGAAGCACTGCTGTGAGGATATGGTAACAGTTATTTTAAGAAAAAAAAAAAATTACTGCTGTTTGAGCCACCCAGTCTGTGGTACTTGTTATGGTAGCCCTAGCAAACGAACACATACTGTTACATTCAAAAAGAGTAGAAAAGCCAAAATGCAAAGGGTTAATGATGAGTGGGTGGTGAGGAAATAAAAGCAATTGGGAAAGTAATAGATTTTTAAGAACAATAATTTTCTTAACCATGAAGTTCCCCCCAGGGGATTTGATTACTGTGAGTATAGATTCTTCTAAATGACTTTTAGAGTCATTTATTTTTTATTGTCTTTTAAATTCATTTTTATAATAAGAGAATTTAAAAATACACCTCAGCTATATGGATAAACCACATTACATGCCCTTGATTATAATAGCTGAATCTATCTTGTGACCACAGGGCAAGCTGAGGCATTGGCTTTTATAGTGATGTTATCAGCAGTTGGAAACATCATGGTTTCCCCTAGAGTCAGGAAGATTTCTATTTGGGGGAGGTGTTTGGAGAAGTGAGCATATGGAAGAAGATATGAAAGCATGGGGGGTAGGCTTTCTTTTCTTCTAAAGTGATATCCTTATCTAGAGTCCCAACTCCTAAATTGCAGGAATAAGTCCATTTACATTGTATAAAGGCTCAAAAAATATTTAGCAATCATTTAGCAGTGTTAAGTATGCAAGGGCAAGAATTCAGATTTTACAAGAGTTAATATCTAACTTGATTTCATAACATCCTCCAAAATGAAGCCTCTTCTCACTTACAGAAAGCTTAGTGTTTCCCTTGTGTTGCCTGATGTTGTCATTGTCACATCATGATTTTGGTCATGTTGTACTTATACCTGGAATGGCACTTCATCACCACTCCAAAATATTCTACATGCTTCTCAGTTCTACTCATGTTTTAAGAACTGCTCAAGTCTTTCCTCTCTAATTAAGCTTCCTCTGTGTCCTCTGATCAAGAAACACATTTTTTACAATCTCCTGCAGCACTTACTTTCTGTTCCACCAAAATAGGATGAAAACTATTAGCTTTGGATTTGGACAGACTGGGGTTCAAATTTCAGGTCTTTCATTTGATCGCCTAAGCTTCCTCTGTGTCCTCTGATCAAGAAACACATTTTTTACAATCTCCTGCAGCACTTACTCTCTGTTCCACCAAAATAGGATGAAAACTATTAGCTTTGGATTTGGACAGACTCGGGTTCAAATTTCAGGTCTTTCATTTGATCGCCTTTCAAGCTGGGGTGAAATGGTTAATTTTTCTGAATCTTTATTATTTTCTTTCTTGCAAAAGTGAATTGGTAATAGGACTGTGTTAATGATTAAATGAGACCATGTATTTGAAGTGCATAACAAATAGTTGATGACAAAGAGTCTGTGCTCTCTTGGTTTGAAGAAAAATAAACTTGCTAGAATTAATTTAAGTAAAAAGGAAGTTATCTTAAGGACACAAGGATGTCTTAAAAGATTCCAGGAAAACTGAACAGCCAGGCTGCAGAGTCAGCAAACTGTGAAATTGCAAGCCACTCCCCATCCTTGCCTCTCTAGTCTGTGGCTTGCCCTTTTCTCTCTGCACGGCTACTCTGATCTGTCTCTCCTAGTCAACTTTCCCCGAGTCTCTATTTCCTCATGACATACAGCTCTGAAATGGCCACCCTAGCCCAAACTCTAGGTAAACATTTAGCTCAAGCACCCAAATCACAGGTAACTTTCCTCCTTATCCTTTTGGTTCAAATTCCTCAAGGAGAGGATCTGATTGGCTTGGTTTCTCTTCAAGTGAGACAACAAAAATTGCTGACCAGTCTAGATTGGACCACCCCTGCCAGGGGCCCAGCTCGTTTGTTACCTGGCAGCTGGGGTCTGTGTAGTCTGCTGCTTACCATACAGGAGCTAGGAAGGAAGCGGATTCCGTAAGAGAGAAGCTAGTGTGTGTATTTGGGGGTGAGGGGATGCTAGGGAGCAGGTACCACAAAATATTTCTAAGATATGTAAAGTACTTGCTAGTCCTAGCAATTTAACACTGTTTATATTCTATCATTTGTTTTCTATACTTGTTTACATAAAATGGTGGTACTTTTTTGTGTACAAACAAGGATGTTTTTAGTATTCTACACACGATGCCTTCCATGGTGTTAATATTTATTCAACAACATTAATTAAATATTTATGGCACCTACATGTCAAGTATTATTACTAAGGGTATGGTAATGAATCTAATAAACACAATCCTCGACCTCATGGAGTTTACATTATGCAAGTTTTATTTTTATGTAATATCCCTGTTAGGCACAGGAAATTGGAGGAAGTGTAATGGTTTTATGTAATCACCATCTTCACAAAGAAGCCTTCCTTTACCACCCAATTTAAAAATGCAGCCACTACCACTGCTATGCCCTTTCAATTTTCCTTCCCTGCTTTATTTTTCTGCTAGTACTGCACAAACATAGCATGTATTATATTTATGCATCTGGTTTATTGTCTACATTACGAGACTGCAAACTTATAAAAATAGGAATTTTTATCCCTTTTCTTCACTGTGTATTTTTAGCACTATTTGTTGAAAGCATGCATAAATGAAGGAATGAATGAATCCTCATGCTTAACTTCTGTCAAGCATCGATTGAATGTCAAGCACCTTGTTAGCTATTTTTATGCAGATCAGTTTGTTATTATTCCCAATAACTCCATTGCCGGTAAGTTGGCAAAGACAGACTTGGATTCAGGTCTGTCTGACTCCAGAGTTACTTACTCTTTTTTACCACCAAACTGTATACACATTGTAAATAAAGTCTGGCTTAGAAATAGTGGTAGGTCTGCACTGGACCACGCCTTACTAAAATATTCATTGGTTTGAGGATAGTGTAGTTTTGAGGCAAAACTTTGATTGAGGATGCAATCTAAGTGGCTTGCTATGCTAGAACATTCTTGGCTCCATATCCTTCTCCTCTCCTGCTGGGATTTTTGGGAAGGAGTCCTGAAATGCATCTAGGATGTACATTAGAGAAAAATAAGGAGACAGAGGGAAAAAAACCACTGTAGAAATTCAACACAGTCATTCATAGTGTCCTGAATTACTGACTTATTCTTCTTAGCATATAAGCATACCCACTTCTCTTCTATTTAATAAAGAAATCTTCAATGATGTGATGATTAATTCTAACCACCTGCCCCCCCCCACCCTTAAGGAACTTACAGTATAAAGTGGGGTTAGTGAAGCAAGAGCTGTGGCAGGCATATGTGCCAGGATCTGGAGCACATAATACAGGCGCCAATCTCAACACTTCTTAGTGAAGGACTGCCAGAGTGCTGACGGATGCCAGATACACGGGGAAGCAGAAGTAATAAAGTGGGGAGGTAGGTCATACAGGGCCTACCTAGTGGGGCCACCGAGAATGAGAAGGCTCATACTCGCCCTTAAGCAGAAAGTGGCAGATACCTTCTTATCTCCTTTTTTCTTCTTTTCTAGCATTGAGAATAGATACCATATTCTGTTGTTAGTATTAGAACGAATTCAATCTCTTTTGTCCAAGCATTTAAAGTTACTCATTCATCCTTTATTCCTAATAGAATCCTAGAACTGGACAGAACTCTCAAGGTTATTTAGCCAGCACTTTTTTTTTTTCTTTCCATTCAAGACATCTCAGTTCTAATTAGATGCAAAATCATTGGAGGAAAGAGCTTCTTTTACCCTGTCCTCATTTCCAAAGCCTACTGTTTTTCACTGCTATCCTACATTACCCATTTGTTGTCCTGGATTGTATTTCTTATTAAATATTGATCTAGGGTATTTGTGGTGAACAAGGACACATTTTTTAAATAAAACAACAAGGCCAGTAATAAAATCACCTTGCTTTGGGTACAACATGGAAGAAGCAGGTAAGTCTGCAGATTGTGCCCCTGAGTTGGTGTCAGGGCTCTCAGGAGCTATGGATGCTTTCCAACAAGATTCTGAAGAGCCTTTTGTTTCTATCCAGACCAGACACACAGTTCATAAAAAACTGATGAAATCCTTAATGCTTTTAATCAAGAATGGTTGTGAAACGCCCAGAAAAAAAAAAGACATTAGAATATAGCACAGGTTTAAAATAAGCTATAAAGTATAAAAGAGACTAAAGACAGCAGAATTTGGTAGTATAAATAAAACATGTAAGAATACTAAAATGGTGATTTTATGCATGAAAGCATTGTATCAAAATAACACCGTGACAGCAATTTACCGTATCTGAAATGATTTTCTGTTGACAGAACAAAAGAAAGTTCTGTAAATCACAAATGCCTAGGCCAAGTAATGGAACATTCTCGACTAGTGCTTTTGCAAAACCAAATAATTACAGAAATAATAGCTTCCAATCTTGTTGTATTTACAGTGTTCCCCCGTTTCTTCTCTGAATTTTAAATCCCAGTACTCTGCCAGGAATGGAGATATGTACAATGCCTAAGTTTCCTCTGTGGATTTCAACACAGTCCCCTTATGAATGTGGGGAAATTTCATAGATACTTTCTAGTGAGTGCAGCAGAAATGGTACAGTTTGGGTTAAAAAAAGTTTTTTTAAAAAAGGTATACCCTGTTCTATACTTCTGGCTAAGGAGAGAAGGTGAAAAGGTCGATCATTCAAAATAACCCCAATCCTTTGTTTACTGTTTTTAGATAAAGAAGGCACACTCTCCCAGGCCTGGGTTGCATGGAGAAAAAGTAGTGTCAGGTAGAGGTATTTTGAATGGGAGGAAAAGTGATGTTCAGGGTCTGTGGAAGTCATCGATCTATGTAGGAAGCTAAATTACATGTGAATCTTGGAGGAGATAAGCAGAAATGAGGCTGTTTTGAGACCTGAGAGCCAAGGCTAGAGTAGCCACACTATAGATCTCTCTGTCTCTTTCTCTCCTTTTTCCTTTCTTTTTAAACATCCATGAAATCTTGTCAGAAAATAATTACAGGAGCTTATTTATGTTAGGAAGTAATATTTTTCAATGATTAGTGCTTTTGTCAGTAGAAACATGGAAACACTGATAGTTGATTCGGATGGTATGAAATAAAATATCCCCTGTTTGTTTTACTTTGTGGGATAGGTAAAGAAGAAAGATTTTCAAGTACATCAGAAGTGGACAGCCAGCAGATATACAATTATGCAATTAGATTTGAAATATACATTCATTCATCCATTCAACAGATATTTGTTTGAATAATTGCTATGTGCCAAGCATGTTTAATTAAAACTCAAGCCCTTCACAGAAGTCTTTGATATTCATGTGTACTGAACGGAGTCGATGGCTTGCTGTGGAATTTTTTTGAGAACATAATGTATGCAATATTTAACCCATGATGAGCAATTGCTTGAGCTATTAGGCACTTCTATGGAATTGACATGACATGTTAGTCATATTTTGCAGATTCTTTTTCATAACATTTTTTTCAGGTTAAATTTTCCTAGCAGATTTCTATTGTTTCATGGTTAACTTTGCATACATCTCGTTGGCAACTGCAGGAGATTAAGTTTAAGAAAACAAGTTTCCAGGATATTATTGGGCTTATTGAATGAATTGTCTTCCTATCTTTAACATTTCCTCAATGTTTTGTTTCTCTTTTTTATAGTTTCCTATACATGCAAATTCAATGCTGGAGAAAGTTTTAATGTAGAATAAAGAATGAAGGAAATCAGACTGATCTTAGACTTAACAGCGATTATGTAAAAGAGAACAAAGTCTATCATTTAAAGACAACTGAACCAGGAAGTAGGCAGCCTGAGTTCTAATGCCAACTGTGGGAACAGCTAGTTAGATCATTTTCATTAAGGCATCTATCCTTTTCCTACTTCTCCATCTATTAGTTGCTAACACTTATTGAACAGTTCAGGTACAGTCTTAAGTTAGAATTTTTCATATATTTTCTTTTATTGTTGCAGCAATCTAAATTGGCACTATGATTAATTTCACTTTAAAGACGAGGAAATTGAGGAACAAAGCGACCAGGTAACTTGCCCAAGCTTACACAGTAAGAAGCAGAGCTTGTATTCAAACCTAGACAGTTTGCTCATCACTACACAACACTGCTTCCCACCAATACCTTTTATCAAATCATAGCACTGAAAAACCAAATGGGATAATGAGTTAAAATATTCCAAGATTTTAATTTTTACTTTTTAGGGGTTATTTAAAAATTATAAACACAAGACTTAGCTAACAGCATAGAAGTATATAAAGTTAAAAGTAAGATACTTTATTCTTTACTACTATTTCCCTACAATTAATGACTGTCAACAGATTGCTGTGTATTTTTCCAGAGATTTGTTATGCTCATATAACACATATTTTTTAAAGCAAAAGTAGAATATAAAGTAGGTATTGTTCCACATCTTGCTCTTTAAATATAATAACTTATGATATGCATATTCTACATTAGTACGTATAAATTAAAACATTTTTTAAAAAAACAACTGATGTTTCATTTTATGTATATATAACAATTTATTTAATTGTGCTTCTACTGATGATTTATTTTGTTCTCAAATTTTCATTATCTTAACAACGTTAATAATAAACTGCCCTATACGCATTTCTTGGTGTATATGTTGCACATATTTCTA
Source organism: Galeopterus variegatus (assembly GCF_000696425.1). Classification (NCBI taxonomy): domain Eukaryota; kingdom Metazoa; phylum Chordata; class Mammalia; order Dermoptera; family Cynocephalidae; genus Galeopterus; species Galeopterus variegatus. Next base: position 38,817 of record NW_007737558.1, on the reverse strand, counting down.
CAGAATAGATTGGTAGAAGTAACATACTTTTGAAAATCTTAAAAGGGTAATGTTAGTTTAAAGAATCATTCATGATTAACTTTTTTATGGGGCTGGCCTACTGGGTTCTAAAAATAATGCTAATAAGAAATGAATAAATTAGGAGTTTATTATGTAACAGAGAGGAGGTAGCAAAATTTGCAAGAAGGTTAAGCCTGACCTTACTTAAAGAATGACAGCTGCACAGCTGTGCATCTCCCCTACTCACAGAAAGATAAGAGATGGCCCTTTTGCGAGTACAACCAAGAGCGCAGTGATAGAGCTGCCCATGATATGGAGCATTTTAAATTAATCTAGAAAAGTACCAGTGTCAATTATAGATGATCTATCCCTATGGATATCTTAGAGTGAGATAGGATCTCATTGTTTGCTCAGTGGTGAGGCAGAAGTTGGGCTAACTAACTCTGGGAGGTCCCCTCTCCATTTTTTACTGCAGCTTAAGGACAGTGACATTCTTGATAATTCTGCATAAGCAAAATTCAGTGTCATTTCTTTCACTGAAGGTGGGATGTTGGCAAACTGGAGTATGATCAGCTTTTGAAATAGTTTTCAATTATTCTCACCACATGAAAGTATAAAGACTTTTTAAATTTTGTCCGAATGAGGCTGTTACACAAATTCTCAATAGCTTAAAGTGCCTACTAAAGAGAAATTTATGTCAGGAGGAGAAAATGTCAGGGAGATTCCTGTTTTTCTGCCATGAAAAAAATAACATATAAATACCTGTAAGCTTTAAAAGAAAAATTAATGAATATAATTTTCTGATATATGAGAGCTGCTTAACATATTGTGATTATTCAAAAAAATAAATATGACATAGATTTAAAATATTGTTATTAGTTGTGTGGCCTTGGGCAAACCACTTAACTTCTCTGGACCTCAGTTTTTTTCATATGTAAGACAGAAACAATCAGGTTTCCCCCAACCTTTCCAGATTGCTTTGAGAATGAAAACACGTATCCTAAAGACGGTAAAAGATTTTAAGTGCTATAAAAAAGCATCTAAAAACTTATGGCATATTGTTGGTCATCCACCCAACCATAATTCTTCCCTCATGCTGTTTATGTATTAAATTCAATTTTATAATTGGGACTATGGGCTTTAGGGGTGCCTTGGTCTCTCTGCAGCCTGGGGAATGAATTGTAATTATCCTAAGGCAGTTAGTTCCATTCTGCTTGCCTATGATGGGTTTAAGAATAGGCAAGTAAATCACATCTGGCCAGGAGATTAGAGGAAAAGCCTGTGAAGGACTTTTGGGAAAAGAGAGGGCATGTCAGGGACATTCCTGCTTTCTGCGTGTGGAGGTTGTATTGTGAGGGTGCTTTCCAGAGCTCCTGAAGTCCTCTTGCAATCAAGAGGGTACAAACTTAAGGACAAAAATCAATGTATGGAAAATACCAGAACCCTGATTTCAATGAGCTGCTGAATTAACCAACACTATGGCTTCCCTGTCTCTGAATTTCTTGTTAAAAGATTTCCAAAGGTGCTTATTGTTTAAGCAGATTTTACTTGTATTTTTACTTAAAAGTAGCTAGAAGCATTCTAGTTGATAAATAACTACTAGCTTGAGTAGTTCCATAGCTTCAAAAGCCATATTTACTTGACCCTCAAAGCTGTTTTGCTGAGCTGAAGTGAAGGTTTGAATTATTATCCAGTGAATTCAGATAATGTAGAGTACATCTAAATAATTCAGGCTTCATAATCTTCTTTTAGCGGTAGCAATTTGAGTGGGGGAAAAAAAGGCCCTAAACTTCCTGAATTTGTTTTTCCTTTGTGTATACAAGTTGAGAATGTTATAAAAAATAAATGCATAAATGAGAACAAACCATAATTTTTTTCAAAGTTGTTACTATTATGAACACCTCACTGAGAGAGAGAGAAAAAAAACCTCATAGCCATGAAATGCACAGGATTTGTTTTAAATAGTGATGAGCTGATGCGGGAGGGTTAGCCTTTCTTCTAGAAGTTGAGAATTTCCAAATATAAACAGTGTAACTTTATTGCAATCTAATATTTTGAGAAGTGGTTTCTAAATTTATAAGATATAATCCAGAATGCATAATTTAGATTATTAAGTTTATATTTTGGGTTCAAAGGACACATCTTTGTTTTGGCTGTCATTGTCAAACCCTTTGGATTTGAAATTATAATCTTTTCCATGGTGGAAATTAACTAGATACTCATAAATTAATAGGAGTCTTATGGAAATGGATCTGTCCTATATCAACAAAGCTGTTCTGGAATTTTAGACAGACTTTTAATATTAGTTTAATAAAAGGCAAAACTTTCTAAAAGGCATTTGACTTAATAATATAATAACCTAATTTTTTATAATCTAAACTAGAAGGCTCAAATAATGTGATCTGCCACTTTTCCAATATTGCATATTAAGAGTTCAAAGATAATTGATGTGGACAATAATGATTCTGAAATCTACAAGATTCTTCTAGATCGGAAAAGTCAGAGAGGCTATTGAATGTATTGGTGAAGAGTGTGGCCAATGAATTCGCACAATTCTGGATTCAAATTCCTACTCTGTCACTTACTGTGACACCTTAGATACAGCACACACCCTTCTACCCAGGCCTTATTTTCTCCATCTGTAAAATGAAAGCACGGGAGGGGTGTATAATAACATCTAACTGACGAGGTTTGAAGACCAAATAAAATGAAATGATTTATTGAAGATGCTTAGCAGGTGGATGCCCTATTAGAAGTGCCCAACAAATTCAAGTTACTGTAGACAAAAAATTCAGCTCCCTTATATTTATGTGGAGCATTAAATTTTCTAAATGATTTCTATCATATCATTCCCAATTTGTTTTGAGACAAATGGTAGGAAGATTGATATCATCATTTCATAGATGATGAAAAAGAGGAGATTGGTGATGAGCCTGAGATTATTTATTCAATGTTCAATAATTCAATATTCACTTAACAAATATTTATTTTCTTTTCCAAGATCTTTTAAAAATGTAATTGAAATATATTGATTGTACGTATTTATGGGATACTAAGTTATATTTCAGTACAAGTATACGATGTGTAGTGATCAAATCTGGGGGTTAGCAAATTCATCATTACAAAAATTTAACATTTCTTTGTGAGGAGAACATTTAAGTTCCTCTTTTTTAGCCATTTGATAACATCCAATAAATTATTATTAATTATAGGTGCCTAGCACTATGGTACACACGAGAACTTATTTTTCCTATCTAGCTGTAATTTTTTGTCCATTAACCAACTTCTCACTATCCCCTCTTTTTCCTCCCCTTTCCTGCTTCTAGTAACTACAGTTCTACTCTCTAGTTTTAAAAGTTCAAATTATTATTATTACATATTTTTAGTTCCCATATAAGAGTGAGAACATGCTGTGTTTATCTTTCTGTACATGGCTTATTTCAAACTACAGTTCTACTCTCTAGTTTTAAAAGTTCAAATTATTATTATTACATATTTTTAGTTCCCATATAAGAGTGAGAACATGCTGTGTTTATCTTTCTGTACATGGCTTATTTCACTTAACATAATTTTCTCTAAGGTCATCATGCTGCTGTGAATGGCAAAATTTCATTCTTTTTCATGGCTGAGTGGTATTCCATTGTGTATATATACAACATTTTCTTTATCCAGTCATCTGTTGATGGACATTTAGGTTAGTAACATATCTTGGCTATAAGTGTTCCCTTTCTCTGCATCATCACCAGCATTTGTTATTTTCTGTCTTTCTGAAAATAGCCATTCTATCTGGGTTGATATAATATCTCATTGGGGCTTTGATTTCCATTTCTGTGATCAGTGATGTTGAGCATTTTTTCATGTACTTGTGGGTCATTTGTATGCAACTTAACATAATTTTCTCTAAGGTCATCATGCTGCTGTGAATGGCAAAATTTCATTCTTTTTTATGGCTGAGTGGTATTCCATTGTGTATATATACAACATTTTCTTTATCCAATCATCTGTTGATGGACATTTAGGTTAGTAACATATCTTGCTTATAAGTGTTCCCTTTCTCTGCATCATCATCACCAGCATTTGTTATTTTCTGTCTTTCTGAAAATAGCCATTCTATCTGGGTTGATACAATATCTCATTGGGGCTTTGATTTCCATTTCTGTGATCAGTGATGTTGAGCATTTTTTCATGTACTTGTGGGTCATTTGTATGCATCCTTTTGAGAAATGCCTATTTTGCAATTTTGCTCATTTTTTAATTGGATTATTTGTTTTTTTACTTTTGAGTTGTTTGAGTTCCTTGTATATTCTGGACATTAATTCCTTGTCAGTTGTACAGTTTACAAATATTTTCTTCCATTCTGCAAGTTTTCACTTCACTCAGCTGATTGTTTCCTTTGCTGTGGAGAAAATTTTTAGTTGGATATAATCACATTTGTTTAGTTTTGCTTTTGTTGCCTATGCTTTTGAGGTCTTATTCATAAAATCATTGCCCAGTCCTATGACTTGAAACAATTCTCCCCTGTTGTCCTCTAAAAGTTTTATAGTTTTGGGTCTTACATTTAAGTGTTTAATCCATTTGGAGTTGATGTTGGTAAAAGGTGAGAGGTAGGGGTTTAGTTTCATTCTTCTACACATGGATATCTAGTTGTCCTAGAATCATTTATTAAAGAGGCTGTCCTCTCCCCAGGGTATGTTCTTGGTGCATTTGTTAAGATCAATTGGCTGTAGATGTGTGGCTTTATTTCTGGATTCTCTATCCTGTTCCATTAGTGTATGTGTCTGTTTTTGTGCCAGTACCATGTTGTTTTGGTTACTATAGCTTTGTAGTATAGTTTAAAGTCAGGTGGTGTAATGCCTCCAGCATTATTCTGTTTGGTCAGCATCACTTTGGCTGTTTGGGATCCTTTGTGGTTCATATGAATGTGAGGATTGTTTTTTCTATTTCTTTGAAGAATGTCGTTGGTGTTTTACAGGGATTGCACTGATTTTGTAGATTGCTATGGGTCTCTCTGCAGCTCCTCAGCTAGGGTGTACTAATATGGGTAAGGTTGCTGTGGTCGTGGTTGGGACCCTGAACACCTAACAGAGATGGTGTTCTCTGCAGCTGCTCAGCTGGTGCTCTCTGCAGCTGCTCAGCTGAAGTAGACCACTCTGTGTGAGACCATCGCAGTCATGGGCAGGCCGCTGTCCCCCCCAGAGAAGCACTGGGCCACTGTGAAGCTCCTCAGGTCAGTGCGCTGGGCTGCCCCATGCAAGGTCACTGGGGTTGTGGGCAGCCCCCTGTGTCCCCAAGAGAGATTGTGGTTCACTCTGTAGCTTCTTGGCTGGAGTGTGCCACTCTGGGTATGGTCTCTGGGGCTATGGATGGGCACCTGCACCCCCAAGAGAGGCACTGTGTTACTCTGCATCTCCTCAGTCACTGGGATTGTGCATGGGCTGCTGCGCCTCCAAGTGAAATGCCGGGTCACTGTGCAGCTCCCCAGCTGCAGAGGGTAGCCCTGGGATGGCTCACTGGAGCTGTAGATGGGGCTCTGTGTCCCTGATAGAGATGTGTGGAAACTCCACAGTTTCCCAGCTGGAGTGTGTGGGTCTGAATGGGTTTGCTGAAGCCATGGTAGGGCCCAGTTTCCTTATGAGAAGTTCATGGGAGTTCCCCTGAAGAGAGGAAAAGAGAGCAGGGCCACCAGAAGGCAGAATTTCCCTATGAGTTGGCTGTCTGACTACAGAAACTACACTTTCCTGTGACCCCACCAGAGATGCTGGGTCTCTGTGCAGCTCTCCAGCTGGGCAGGTAGCCCAGGGGCGGAGGGCAGGGAAGCGGGAGGGTCACTGGAACTGCAGATGGGGCTCTGTGTGCTCCAGAGAGGCATGCAGGCACTCCACAATTTCCCATCTGAAGTGCATGGGTCAGGGCATGTTTGCTGGAGCTGTGGTGAGACTCAGTTCCCCTGTGAGAGGTGCATGGGAGCTCCACTAAGACAGCACCAATTGATGCGCTCTCTGGCTGTGTAAAGTGTGCAGACTAGCTCTTTCTGTCCTGAGGGTGGCCTCCACACAGCACTGGACTGCCTGTTCCCATGGTGCAGGACACCACATGGGCACAGGTGCCAGAGACCTGGGGTGATGAAGGGGCCTCAGGTCTGTGGAGATGTTGAGGCTATTGGACCCTGGGTATGCACTTGGGTGTTGGCTTTGATTCCAAATGGTGACTGCTACAACAGCTCAGGACCAAGCGGGTGGGGGTGGGGGCTCAGTTTGAACACCCTCCCTGGATTAATGCAGTCACATGGGCTCCCAGCAACTCCCCACACTGGGCTCACAGTTCACAAGAGCTGTGTAGCTCCCCTGTGGCTTGCATTGCAGGCATCCTTGGTGCAGCTCTGCTTGCCTTTCTCTGCAGGCAGAAATTCCTCCTGGGTCCCAGCTGCTCATGGCTGGAGGACGGGGTGGTGGAGGTGGGTATTTTCTTTCATTCTCTATGTGGCAATCCTGAGTTTCTGTGCTCACTAGTGTGTCTGTTGCTCCTTTGAATGTACTCCAGCTCTCTCCATTAGTTATTTCTGTCCAAGTGTAGTTGTGTATTCGTTGTTTTGTCTGTCTTTGTGGGAGAGGCCAGCAGTGGAATGTTTTAGTTGGCCATCTTGCTCCGCCACCCAACAAATATTTATTGAGTGCCTACTATGGGCCAAGCACTGAGAAAGGCACCACAAGATACACATTAATGAAATAAATCAAACAAGAGCTGTCCATCTGTCCATATGTTATTTTTAACAAGTAGCATCCATTCCTCATTTTTTGGGCAATTAAAAATTTCTTCCTGGATAACTTGTTTCTACCTTAGAGAGGTATGGTGGTGCAACCATGGTGGTGCAGAGGGAAAAGACAATCAGATTCAAGAGCTTGGGATTAGAAACCTGAAGGGGGGCCGGCCCGGTGGCGCACTGCTACAGTGCACCGCTTGGGAGCACGGTGGCGCTCCTGCCGAGGGTTCGGATCCCACATACAGACAGGCTCCCGCTCACTGGCTGAGCGAGGTGCAGGTGCGGCGCTAGGGAAGGACACAGGGACAAAAGCAATCACAACTTATTCAACCCTGATGACATTGTTTATTAGTCAATATAAAGACGTTCAGAGCTGCTCTAACTTCCACCTTGATTATCTGATTTCATAAGGTAGACCACATTCCATAATAAATTTCCTTTTAGCTTAGGTTAACCAGTGTTAGATTATATTGTTTTCACTCAAAGATCCCTAATTGACAGAACCTCTGAAGATGTGACATCATTCATTCTCAGAAGTCTTGGAATCTGTTTCTAGGAAAACCTTGTTATAATATAGAAAATGTGGCAGTAATAGTTGCCTTCATTGTTTCTGCCAGAGTGTTATGCTTGCACTGAACAGAGAAGCCTTGACATTCCTACTTATTAGATGCATCCCATCTAATCTCTATCTGTCCATATTTTCTAGCTGCGCATCAGAGGTTCTCCCTGCTTTTACTTAATATCCACTCCTTTGTTCCCACATATGTATGTGGAGAATGAAATCCATAATGTGATTAAAAGGTTTGTAAGAGGAATGCCCTACAACCAACAGTCCTGGTCTTCTCCTTTTACTCTTTTTATTAATTCTCTTTTTATTCTAGCTCAGCTTTCTCAGTCTTTTAGTGTTCTCACTTGTTTAATGCCAGGCACTGAGTACATGTTTTTCTTTTTTTGCTCTAAGTGTCTGTCTCTCTTGGAAAGCTTCATACTTTAGTCACCATTATTGCTCTATCTTCATTTCATTTTGTACCTAGGAGGAGAGAAAGTCAGGGGACGTATTAACGTTCCCTTTGTAGCAGAGGCAAAACAAGGTAATGGCAATATTTTTCTCAGGTGAATCTATTCCTTTGGTTCTTTACTCCCGGTTCCTGCTCCATTTATCTTTTACATTCTGTAACCATTCAGGCTCATGCTTTTTCCTTATATGCTAGTCCATCTTCTGCATATAACAAACAACTTCAAAATCTCAGTTAACACCAACAAATATTTATTTTTCTCACTCATGGGTCTGTTGGTGAGCTGGGCTTCGATTTAGCCTGCACATTGAGTCCAGATCTGCTCCATGTGTCTCTTCATTCTTCTTGGATAGAGTATGTTACTCTCATAGCAGAGAGTAGAGATGTGAAAGGCAAATCCTGCAAGCAACCCTGAAATATCTGCTTGTATCATGTGCTACAATCCATTGGCCAAAGCAATTCACATGGCCAAGACCAACATCAATGAGGTAGGGAATATATTCTGCTTACGTGGTGGGAGATACTGCAAGTCACATGGCAAAGGGTTGAATGTACAATTGTATATCAAGATGAGAGGGGAGAACTGGAGACAACAATCCAGCCAACACACCTCCCGTCTTCTCTAAGTGCACTGTAGCCCATCTGTTTTATTTATCTCAGGCCATCAGAAGCAAAGTGCACTATGGGAGAACAGAAGAAAGCAGAATCCTGGATAATACAAGCCCATTGAAACTTAGTCTTAAGACTTCACATTAGTTGAGTTTGTTATTTTTTTTTTTCCATCAAAATTTGGGAGAGAGAAGACAAGAGGTGGATGACAATGTTTCATGATGCTCTGGCAAAAACATTTAGGTTACATTTCATAGGATCTCTATCCACTCTTACAGACAAAATGGTTCATGTGCATATATAAAAATGACTTTT
>NW_007737558.1:23620-29870 GCF_000696425.1 Galeopterus variegatus | reverse complement strand
AGACTTCACATTAGTTGAGTTTGTTATTTTTTTTTTTCCATCAAAATTTGGGAGAGAGAAGAGAAGAGGTGGATGACAATGTTTCATGATGCTCTGGCAAAAACATTTAGGTTACATTTCATAGGATCTCTATCCACTCTTACAGACAAAATGCTTCATGTGCATATATAAAAATGACTTTCATTAAATACTATGTGCCAGGCACACTATAAGTTCTTTGTGAGCATTATCTTTTAAAATCCTTATAAAAATCCTGTGAGGTTTATAGATAAAGAAACCAACATTTAGAAAGGTTAAATTCATTTCCACAAATGTAAGAAGAGATTGTTTTGTAGCCCTGGCAACAAGTAGTCAACAGAACTGGCTTTAAACCCAGTTACTTGGTCAACAACTGCTGCAGTGAACATGCTTTTATATACCAAGAAATCAGGGCCAGGTCTTCACTTCTAAAAGTTAGTCAGGACTCACTCCAATAAACACATCTCTGAGTTTCAAACAATCAGAAACAGTCTCTACCCACAGTGATCAGGCTTCTACAGATAATATTAACTTCTTCTCACCTCTACACGTCTCCTCAAACTTCATGCTTCCCCCAGAGCCTACTGAAGACCAGCAAAGCCTGTGCCTGACCAAAATCATCTCTCTCTTACTGTAATAAGCAATACATTTAACTTTGTCTTTTTATTTCAGATATTGTGTGATGTTCTTATTGTCCTTTGACAGTAACTTACCCAAGTTGACACAGCCAGCAAATAGTAGAGTCAAGTGGCAAACTTGACTCTAGTTCCTTTTGATTTGGGGGCCTAAACTACTGTCCACCATGCTGTACTCTTTCCTCATTCCATGGTAATTACTGTCCAGGTACTCTTCCCTAGAAAAGTTTAGCCCCTGGTGGTATCTCAACTCTTGGTTATTTAACTTTTCATATCTTATTTACCCAACTAACCTGTAAGTTCAGTTGAATCTAACATAATTTCACATTTCCAGTGGTGACAAACTCATCAATTTTTTACTTATTAATTAAAAAATATTCAATGCCATGCTTAATATGTGCCAGGCCACCAGGATAGTGATGATGAAAGTAGGATGTTTTAGATCTCAAGGGCTGGAAGCCTAACTTCAAAGACAGAAAACAGTAGTGCAATGTGAAATGTGCCACCACGTGATTAGGGTGTGACAAGATGTGTGAGGAAAGAGTTCCTAAGCCTGGCTTTAGCATTGATGGCACACATTAAGAAATTGCCAAATGACTGATATTTGTCTATTACTTAGTTCTTTGGAGCAAATAATAATTTCAGAGCCAAGAAAAATGTCCTCAAATTTGGTAAAACACATCAAAAGTCAAAACCTGAATCAGGAATTGCACTAACTTGAATCTGAGTTACCAAGGAGTTGGACACATCATAAATATGCAGTTTGTCAAGTGGTAAAAATTACATTTAAGAGAATGCCCTTGGCTGGCCAATTGGCTCAGTCGGCTAAGAGCACAGCCTTGTAACACCAAGGTCAAGGGTTTGGATCCCTGTACTGTCCAGCTGCCAAAACAAACAAAACAAACAAACAACAACAACAACAAAAAAGTAGGCATCGTCAAGAAAACTGACATGGTGAAATAAAAACATCTATAGATACCCTGAGCGGCTCAAGCAGCTTAAAAAAAAAGAGAGGGAGGATGCCCTTTTCTGTTGCTATTACCCTAAAAGTTTAGTTTTTATTTTACTTACCACTTAGTAACGTTATAGTTGTCTAATATAAGGTATTACACATTTTAGATAATTGATGTAAAAGTTTGTAAAAATATGAAAAAAAAAACTTTCATGATACTTGACAAAACAGGAGCTGGCTTAATGAGGCAGAAATTCACAATGATCCTCAATTCCACTTACACCAATTCCTTTTTATTTTTGATACAACACTGTTTTTCTGGATTACTTCCCACTCCTTTTCCCTGGTACTCTACCAGTTTTGAAGCGTGATGTAATCAATAAAATGAAAGTTTTGTACACAAGGAAAAAAATCTCTATTTTATACAGAAGATGTTAGTGTTTTAGGCACAGAAGTAATGTTTTCATTTGGTCTTGATTAATGACTGGGCCCTGCCTAGATTTCAGTACTTTTCTTGCTTTTCCCAAACAACTTTGACCTCTGTTGATAAGTTTCCTGGCTGAGCCAAGAACTCACAGCCACAACATAATGGTCATTTCTGCTGCAGAAAGAACTAGATTCTCTTGTGTCTGCTAGGGCTGCATTGATTTAATGTGAAATGATGCACAATAATCCGTGGCCTTGGATAATCAAAAAGACAATAAGGGCATCTCAAAAGGTTTAAAACATCATCAGAAAAGTGAGGGTTGCAATTAGAATTACTGCAAAGTTTGCCTTTGATCCCTTTCTTCCTATGGAACCCCTATGAATTCAGACTTCCCAGTGGCTCTGCAACCCTGCCCCTCACACAAGTTTTTGGCTCCCTATCTAGACATTTGCTCTTGTGTTCTGCATCTATATTTCCTTCCCTTTTCCAGAATCTGCCTATTTGCAATTCCAGCACCCATTCCAGAACCTCACCGATCACTGGTACCCAATAAAATTATTTCTTCACTATCAAAAAGAACAATAGCTGTAATTTTTTGATCACTTACTGAATGCTGTAAAGGCTTTATTGCATTTAATCCTCACAAAATTCCAATAAAGCAAATACCTTAATTCTCCCCATTTTACAAATTACAAATCTAAGGTTTAGAGAAGTAAGTCAATGGATCAAGTGGCAAAGTCAGGATTCCCATCCAGGTTTTCTGGACTCCAAAGTCCTATTCCTTATGCAGTGCTACCTCACAGTACTGGTGACTGATAAGGGGTTTCAAGGGACATTCGTAATTTGATAAGGGACAATGCCACACAAATGCTATCTACCTTAGAATTTTAAGTATCAACAGAAACCTCTAGGGAATGATATTCTTGTTCAAATGATAGCTTTCCTGAAGTTTCTCAAATAACATCTCATAGAAGAGCTTCCTACTAGAGGGTCAAGCTAGCTGTGCTCAGTGTACTAGTAGGTGTGATGATGGGAGCAGGAACAAGAGCCCACTGATCGGTGCAGCCCTTTCTCATCGCACTGACTTTTTACCTCCCTCTTTGTATCAGTAACCAAGGGAAATGTAGAATCAAAAAGCACAGGATGATAGGGCATTAGTGTTGGGAGTGTGACCTTAGAGGTGATTGAATCTAAACCCTTCATTGCAGAGAGGAAGAAACTGACCCAGGAATAAAGTGACTTAAGGTCACCCAGCCAGGAAATAAGTGGTGGTGTCAGAACTCTAGTCTCCCTTTCTTTCCTCACCCACCTCCATTTTTTGAGTGTCTATTATGTGCCAGTCACTGGGTACTGGGAATACAGCAGAATAAACACATTTTTAAAAAAATCCCTGTCATGATGGAGTTGACACTCTAGTAGGGAAAGAAATACAACAAACAAATTAACCTGTAAAATTTATACTGTGCCAAATGGTGATACGAGCAATTGAGAGAAACACAGCAGGGAAGGGTAATAAGGAGAGCTGGAGGAGGGAGTGATGCTATTTCAGTAAGTTTCCTCGTAAAGAAGCCTGCATGAAGAGAATTCTGTATGGAGCAGCGGCACATGGGAGCATGCTTGGACTTGGGCTGTCTGAGGAATAGCAAGAAGGCTGGTGTGGCTGAGAATAGTAAATGATGGGGCAAAGGCACAGGATGAGGATCAAGAGGAGCCAGATGACCCCAGCTGACTGATCTACCAGTAAGTGCCTTTAGATCAACCTCACTGCCTCTTTTCAAGAGGCTTATTTAATGATGGGTCTCACTACCATCTTCTTTATGGCCATGACTAATGTCAGAGACCTTCCCACTAGAGATATGGAGTGGAGTATAAAATGTACTGGCCCCCGAGTCAGACCACCCAGGTGCAAGTCCTGCCATGATTAGCTATGTCATTTGACTTATTTAAGCTTCTTTTTTCCTTCTCTGTAAAATGAGGATGATGGAGCTATTTTCTAGGGGTTTTATGAGGACTGAAAGAGATAACAAATATGAAAGCAATTTGCAAGTTGGATATTTTGAGTAATTGCAGTCAATCAGTTAGTCAATACATATTTTTTTGATAATTTACAGTGTGAATGTGAGGTTTGTCCCTTCTGATGTTTAGGGACCTGCTGCTGCTTTGTCTCTCTCTGGTAAGGTATGAAAAGGGACTTGCATTACAACTGTGCGGGGAAATTTTAAATAAGAAAGATGTTTGTCTTTATCTCTATCTCTCTGCCATGACCTTCAACTTCATTCCTTGCCTGCCAGCAACAGACTGTGGGAGACAGTTGTGATCAGTGTGGTCCTCAGTTAACCCTCGAATTAAATACAGTTTATTTCTTCATTGTTAGGGCATCCATCTGATGGACGGTGTGACTGCTGGTGTTTGGGAGAAACAGTATTACCAAATATGAAATTTGCAGTGTAGATGTTTCTTGAAGTTTTAAGTGTATGGATATTAAAATGCCGGTGTCTCACAGTCATCTATCACTGCAACTTCCAAACTCTTACATGAAATTCAGGACTTTCAAAATAAAAATTAATTATGGGGAAACTATTTATGATGAGCCTGAAACTTCATGTATAGACAAGAATTATATGTCCTTTAATCTAGTTGCCAAATACAGTATTTTAGAACATCTACTGCATGAAGAGAATTGTATTCTAAAGAAAACTGTATGTAGTCAGAGTCAGAAAAACTGATTTACTGTGTGATCTTGTCTCTAAGATTAGAAAAATAAATACTGCCTCAAAGAGTTGTTATAAGGATTAATGATAAAATATTTTTAAAAGGCTCTGGCACATAGTGCTATATAATTAATTGTTGTTTTAATAAAGGGAAACAATGTAACTTTTCTGATTCCTTGCCTTTTTGGTGAACATTTATTTATCCATTAAGACATCAATCAACTATCTGGAAAAAACACTTTTAGGCATCGTACTTTTATGGCACTTGTTACATACTTCACGTAACTTTTCTGATTCCTTGCCTTTTTGGTGAACATTTATTTATCCATTAAGACATCACTCAACTATCTGGAAAAAACACTTTTAGGCATCGTACTTTTATGGCACTTGTTACATACTTCAGTTAAGCATTTATCATGCTGTCATTCATTTATGTATTTATCTTCTCAATCAGGCCAAGCCAAAGACAGAGGCTATATACTTTTCACTGTTACACCCCAGCGTCCAGTCCCAGAATTAAAACAGCATCTGACACTTAGCAGGCATTCAAATATTTCTTTTTATTTAAAATCTTAGCATGGCGCCTTCCTACAAGTTGCCTCAAATGTGTGGCCTTATTTTTCATCACTTTCTACTCCAATGTACTCTAATGCCATGTGTACTTCCATGATCTGCAGTGCACTTTCACTCCTCGTTCCCGTACTCACTTTTATGGTGTGACTTTGTGATGGATGTACCCATTGCCTAGTCCACTCTCACTGTAACCACCTCCCCCCACCCCAAACACACATGCACTAGACTAACTCCTACCTGTCCTGCAATAATGGCTCACACTCTGTCTTCTCCAGGCTGCCTCTTGGTTAGAATTCTCTGTTAGGGGTACCTCTTATATGTTGCCATTTGTACCCTCTGCATATAACACTAGCTAATATTTCAGGCATTGTTCTAAGCATTTCTCTATACTAGCTCATTTAATCCTCACAATTACCTTATGAAGTAGAAACTATCATCACCCATTTGCATATGAGATCCAGACTGTGCCAGAATTCAAATCCCGATGGTCTGGCTTCCCTCTGTATTCTTAAGACCATTCGATACTACCTCCTCCACTACAATGAATAATATCCTTATCATAGCACTTATTACCCATCATTGTAATTGTCTGTTTATTTTCTTTTGTCCCACTAGGAAAGCCCAGTCAAAACAAACTACATACTCTCAATGCTGGGGACTTAAAAAGAAATAAATCATCTGAAAGCAATGTGGTTAGCCAGGTTTCCAGACACTAGTGGATTTTGAAATGATCATGAAGGAGGAATTGGGCATGTGCAGAATAGCAGAGGGCAGACAAGGTTGTATAAGCAGAGCGCTAACCAGACTGATACACGTCCCAGGTGTTAAAGGAGGGTGAGATGAGTTGATTATATCTCAGGTGATAATAAAGAGGTATTGTTTGAATTTGTCCCCCAATGTTTATGTGTTGTAAACAAAACCCAATGCAACAGTG
>NW_007737558.1:18575-23545 GCF_000696425.1 Galeopterus variegatus | reverse complement strand
GTATTGTTTGAATTTGTCCCCCAATGTTTATGTGTTGTAAACAAAACCCAATGCAACAGTGTTGGAGGTGGGATCTATAAGAGGTGGTTAGGTCACGAGGGCTCTGCCGTCATGAATGGATTAATGCTGCTATTGCAGGAGTGGGTTCCTGATAAAAGGATGAGATCACCCCCCAAACCCCGGACCTTCCACCATGGAATGATGCAGCAGGAAGGCCCCTGACAGATGCAGGTCCCTTGACCTTGGACTTCCCATTCTTTAGAATTGTAAGAAACACATCTCTGTTAATTATAAATTACCCAGTCTCATGTATTCCATTATAGAACAAAATGGACTAAGACATAAAGGAAAGGAATTTATATTGGAAAAGTTTGGGGACAGAAAGCTACAGGAAGGCAGTAATGTAACGTGATGTGGAGTTTAAGAAAGTTTGTGGTAGCAGCGATTTGCACGCTCTGGGACTGTATATGCTGGCAAAGAGAAAAGGACAGTGAAGCAACTAAATGGTAAGTTTTTTCAGTATGAGTGGACATCTGGATAATTCAGGCGTGCACCACCCTTTCTATTATACTTGTGGTGGTGGAATGGCCAGACTACCCACAGAAAGCTGACAAGTTCTCTCACACTGACAAATACAACATATGTTAGTTCAGGGTTTCTAATACATCAATTCTTTCACAAGTTGATTTGTTACATACGTGTACTTCCTATAATATTATGTACTTAATATTTTTCTTTAAATCAAGTTATATCTTGAAAATGTTTGTATGTTTATTTTTAAAGGAATCTACGCATAAATAGGACACCTTTACTGATTTGTTACATACGTGTACTTCCTATAATATTATGTACTTAATATTTTTCTTTAAATCAATTTATATCTTGAAAATGTTTGTATGTTTATTTTTAAAGGAATCTACGCATAAATAGGACACCTTTAGCATCTTTTTACAAGAAGGATAAATAGGACACCATTTACCTTCTCTTAAAAAGGTGGTAGGAGTTAAAGTACTCAAGATACATATATTGATCATAAACCACCTTAAATCATCTCATATATCATGAATAATACACATACTATAGTTCGAAAAACATTGCATTGTCTCACTAGATTGTTGTATCGGTACCTTCATTATTTTATAGATCAAGCAAGCAAAGCTAGGAGAAATTAAGTTGGTGCTTGAGGTCACACTGTTGCTCACAGACAGAACTGGGGTGAGTACCCAGGCATTTCTAGTCTGCTGGTATGCATTATGGCCCATGAGGAGGCAACTGCTAAGTAAGGCACTTTTTAGGAAGAACCTAAAGCAGGGTGGGTAAAAGAGTGCTTCCAGTGTGACCAGGGAGCCATGCACTGTGGTGGCATTGGGCTTGGCTAGACAGATAGGCGCTGGGCTATTTAAATGTCCTAGATGACCTTCAACCTGAAAGACTCCTGGGAGGACAGGTTTGATACTGGAGTCTCCATCTTCTTATCCACCCATCCCTGGCCACTTAGATTCAATCCTGATCTGAAACAAAAAAGAAGGGCTAGTAATAATTTTCAGTCTGGAAGGCTCTTGGAAGCCCTGAGGACAGCCTACACATATTTAGACTAGACATTTTTATCTCTTCACAGAGGTGGTTCTGAGAGAAGAATCTTTGGGATTAGACTGGTGGCCAAGCCTCCAGATAAGCCTCAGTCAAGTGTTGGTCCTCCAGTTTTTTTTCCCCATAGTGCTTTGAGAATCCCATCTAGTGACATCAAATCTATCAACATGGTAAGGTATAAGAAATATGGGATGACTTTGGGATGGGGGGAATGAGATTTCAGGAAGTTCCCGAGGGAGTCCACATTCTAGGAACAATGCTAGTAATCACATATTATTCGAGAATTAAATGCATTTTTTAGAATTAAGCACCTAATATTTAATTAAATATGCAGTAGGTACTAAATAAATTCTTATTAGAAAATATAACAGTATTCAAGGTCCTTTCAAAAATGGCAGATTACATACTGGGTTGAACCCACCTTTTTATAGGTAACAATGTTTATAGGTAACAATGGCTCAATGTTGCTAATTTTATATGCTTCAGCCAAATACTTTGGTATAAAGTGTAAGCTGGGCATCATAGACTCCAGTCATAACTCCAAATGAAGGTGCTGTACTTGATCAAGCATATAACCTCTCTAGATCTTAGTTTCTTCATCATCTTAACATTGAGATTGGAATAAACTATTGGTTCCAACTTAGAAATTTTTTTGATTCATTAAAATTGTGAAAAGAATGACTACTCATTCCTTACTCATTACTCATTAGTCACTACTGCTGGGCGGGGTAGGACTTCTGGCTCCTGACTTGGTCCTTACTGACACTGCAGGAGGGAAGAGGAAGCAGCCTCGTTCATTACTGGTCGGCAGAGATGAGGTTCCTGGCTCTCTATTTGGGCTTCTGTGATATTACTGCTGTAGCAGTGGTGGGAAATCTTGTTACAGCCTAGTGAGGAGGAATCTTGTTATAGCCTCTGCTGGTGTGGGTGTGAATAGGGCCTCAGTTTTTCTGTGGTGTGTGTGTGGCTACAGTAGAACGGTCATTGTCTACTAGTCTTTTGTCTTGCTTGGCTGCTCCTTTTCTGGTCCCTTGGCTAGAGAGAGTAGATTTTTGTTGGGACTTTCTTTTCTTTTTTGTTTCTGCACATTGGCAATTCCAGGCTGCAGGCTTTTTCAACTCCAGGTCTGACATGTATGAAACAAAAAGAAAATGCAAGGAACTCACCACAGTGCCATTCCTTGGGTCTAGACATTTTTGGCCTGTGTGCTTCTTCTCTCTACTTCTTAGAAACTTCTTATATTTATTTCACATAAAATGTTCAATTGTACTTTGTGGGAAGAGTAGGAGAAAGTATTATCTATGCTATTTTCCCAGAAGTAGAAGTCACAGGAAACAGTATTTATATATAGTCTTTGGTAATTCTAACAAATTTATGAAATAAGTAAAATATAAGGTTCTTTTAAGCTCTAGCCAGCAATCTTAAGATTCTGAGGATGACAGACAGACTGCCTAAATGACTGACTTACTGACCAGCTGACTGATAGATAATAAACCTTCTGCACATTCATCAATAGAAGAAATGATACATGACTAGTGTATTGGATTGAATTATGTCCCCCAAAACTCATTGAAGCTTGAATTGTGTCCCTCAAGTTTTATGTATGAGAAGCTTAGCCCACACTGTGACTGTTAAGAGGGTGGGAAATCCTATTACGGTAAATGAAAGGTGGAGCCTTGAAGAGGTCATGGGATTGTTGGACCATCCAGTAGTGAATGGATTAAAAATGGTGGTCAGGGGCATAGTTCTGAGGGCCTTAAAAATGGTAAATGAAAGGTGGAGCCTTGAAGAGGTCATGGGATTGTTGGACCATCCAGTAGTGAATGTATTAAAAATGGTGGTCAGGGGCATAGTTCTGAGGGCCTTAAAAAGAAGAGGAGAGTCTGTCTGTCTGTCTCTCTGCTCTTTCTACTTCCACCATCTTGCAATGTGAGACCCCTGGGTCACTGTCACCACCACCAGATGGACTCTGGACTTCCCAGCCTCAGAAACTGTAAGCAATAAATTTCATTTTCTTTATAAATCACTCAGTTCTGTGTATTCTGTTGTAAGTGACAGAAACAGACTAATACAGCTAGGTACCAGGGATAGAGTTGATGCCTAGTGAATAATGCTGAGATGTACAAAGGCTATTTTTTTTCTGTATTAAAATTTGTTTTTGTATTAATTACCAAAAAAGAAATTCTAGGTATTCCATGCTATAAATTCACCTCTGTTTACTTTCAAGTACCAGTCAGTATAGGTTCAGAAGATTCAAGAAATGAAGTTTTGAGAAAATTACCCTGTTTATTTTCAGGCCAAAGCTTTCTTCATGGGAGAAAATAAAAGCTTGTGGTTCTTCCCTCTTTTCACAGATAAATCATGTGGATATTTATCTTGACTTAATTATTTGCACAAATACTCAAAGTAGATAAATTAAAAGTAGAGCTCAGCCCAGTGATTCCGACCCCCATACACTTCTACAATATGTAAACTTAAAGTTTATTGAGTTATAGTTTTGTTTGAAGAATTGCTGAGGCTATCCACAGACTCAGGGAGTTTTTCATGAAGGAAGTGCCTCAACTTCTCTGCAGCGTAGCTCAGCTTCACAGTTCTAGCTGGAGGTCATGTTCTGTACTCAGTACTGCAGCAGCAGTAATTCGGCAATTACATAGCTAAGTGACTGCTTTGTAATAATCAGTGTCTGTTAATGACTCAAAATGCAATTGACAGAGTCAACATTTTATAATTTGAATGAGCAGAAGAAAGGTGTTTTCTTCCTCAGCAGGCCACAGAAAATTGGTGTCTGATTGTTAGTCCAGAAGGCACAATCATTCTGCCAGCCCTGTTGGTTACTGAAATTGTTTATGGAGCACTCAATGAGTTTTTCAAAAGGATCCTGGAAATAACAACAGGTAAAATGTTTTAACTGAAGAGGCCAGGATCAAGGAATCACGAAGTTTTACAATATTTATTAGTAAAAACAAATCATTCCTGACAACTACGACAAATGGCAATCGTTCTTGACAACAAATGGTCAATAACATGTCATTGGCAGAAACAATTCTAGCAAATCATCCCCAGCATCTTGTCAAGTGAAGGACAGAGCCATGCTTCATTAACTGTGACAGTTCAACAATAAAAAAGAGCATCAGAAATAGAATTGAAAAAAATAAGTATTGTTATTTTGTGTTTTTTCACACAACCATGACACGAAGCTGATGCAACCTTGCGTCAGCCACTTAGGCCTTAATTACCCCAGATCCTCCCGCACAGCTGAATATTCCTCCCCTTAGTTAGGACAGAGAAACAGCCCAATCCCAGAATGGCATATCACCCTTTCCCTCAAGAATCCAAGGGCGTTCCTCACACATGAAGTCACCCGTGCACTTCTGCACATA
>NW_007737558.1:17153-17888 GCF_000696425.1 Galeopterus variegatus | reverse complement strand
TTCCCTCAAGAATCCAAGGGCGTTCCTCACACATGAAGTCACCCGTGCACTTCTGCACATATTTTTGCTTTGTTATAAAACCTTATTGTTTGAGTGTTTCAACTGACTGTCCCACTTCCTTTCCTTTCATTGTATGGGTGCTCGCCATGATGTGGGCTCCTCTCGGTCCGGAGAAAGATTTTTCTTCATGGTTTGACCAAGAACCTGGAACTGCCATGCAGTAACAGAAGTGGATTGGAAAACTGTGCAACATCCGGGAAGTACATCCTCTTTAATACTCAGCTTTGGCCAAATAGACAAGGAAGAACCTCCCAGAGTGCAAAACCAGGGAGAAGTGGAGAAGGCAGATATAGCAGAAAGTATTATCCTATGCTTATGCCAAATTGACTAAAAAGAAAGTTTTCCTCTGCTTGGATAAGGAATTCATAAAATTTCTGAACGTTGGGATTTAATATGTGCTGTGGACTATTGTTGTCCCTGATTCTTCCTTTTAAAATGGTAGGTGTTATTCTTGTGGACCTGCTTCTTTTCTTACATTGAATATTGTGTAGATTGGGGTACACATGATTTCTCTTTTAGTTTGAAGTCACTAAAGCATAAAATCACCTCAACACTTAATGGAGAAGAGCCCATCATCTGAAAACTCTAGACATTTATTAGAATGCAGTAACTGAATGAGTTTTGTATTTTTTTTTCTCTTAGGAAAAGCTCGAGCTATTTCTATATAAGGTGTGA
>NW_007737558.1:13441-16765 GCF_000696425.1 Galeopterus variegatus | reverse complement strand
ATGAGTTTTGTATTTTTTTTTCTCTTAGGAAAAGCTCGAGCTATTTCTATATAAGGTGTGATAGATGTGTTGGAAATAGAGCATTGGGTATCCCAAAATTTTAACTATGCCAGACAGTGCTGGTTGGTTCTCTCAATACACATTCCCAATTCCACTTGTAATACAGAGGCTCTATAAGTGTAAAATCAAGCACTCACTTTTATAATCACCCATACTTGTAAGGTGACTGTGTGACAGTTCTCACCAATAAACAGAATTTTTTAGAGGGGCATTTGTGGAGAAGCTTTTATATATATATATAAATAAACAGACATTCCTCTTCCCACTTCATCCCGCCTTGAACATGGGCTAGATCCATGGCAACAAACCCTTTTCAAGCATGAAATGCAAACATGAAAATGAAAGAAAGGCTGCAGCCCCCTCCTCCTGGAAGCACGCAAGAGAGCATGCCTGGGGTCCAAGGCAAGAAGCCAAGGGCCACAGCCCCCTCCACCTGGAACAGGCAAGAGAGCACACCTGGGATCCTAGGCAAGGGGCCAAGGGCAGTACCACCCACCCCCAAACAGGCAAGAATATGTTGAAAATATCACTTCCATGCAGGTGGCCCACCACAGCCACCACCACAGCCATGGCTGCCAAAAAAGTCACTTGATGCCACAGCAGCAGCTACAGCCACCATGCAGGCAGCCTGCCAAACACTCAACTGCATTGACACAAGGAGAGTTACCCATGGAGACTGGAGAAAGAAGAGGATGTCTCTCTCCTCAAAGCCCACTCCAGAGTAATAGAAGTAACTGTTCTACCAGATGACCAGACATCAACATAGAGATAACAGAAATACAAAAATCCATGAAAACATGACACCACCAAAAAAATACAGTAATTCTCAAATACTAGATGCTATAGAGCAGGAAACTCCTGAAATGACCAAAAAAGGAATTCTGAGCAACAATCTTAAGGAAACTCAATGAGATACAAGAAGACACAGTTAGACAACATAGTGACATGGGAAAAAAAGATCCTGGATGTGAAGGATGAAATTTACAAAGAGAATAATTTAAAAAATAATTTAGCAGAATTCGTGGAGCCGAAGGATTCAATCAATGAAATAAGAAACACAACCGAAAGCTTAAGGAGCAGGCTAGAACAAGCAAATGAAAGAATTTCTGATATTGAAAATAGTCTTCTCAAAATAACCCAGGTGGACAAGAAAAGGAAAAAAGGAATTAAAAAAAATGAAAAGAACCCTGAGAGCTAGCAGCCAACCTTAAGCACACAAACATTCAAATCATGGGTGTTACATATAGGAAGTAGAAAGGAAAAGGTTTGGAAAACCTATTCAACCAAATAATAAAAGAAAATTTCCCAGGTATAGCGAGAGACATAGACCTTCAAACTCAGGAGGCTCAAAGATCCCCAAATAGATTCAACCCAAAAATATTCTCTCCAACACACATTATAGTCAAACTGGCAAAGCTCAAAGACAAGAGAGAATTTTAAAAGAAGCAAGAGAAAAGCATCAAATCATCTCTAAAGGATCCCCTATCAAATTAACAGCAGACTTCTCAACAGAAACTCTACAGGCCAGAAGAAAATGGGATGATATATTCAAAATACTAAAAGAAAAAAACTGCCGGCCAAGAATATTGTACCCAACAAGGCTATCCTTCAGAAATGAGGGAGAAATAGTGTATTTTCCAGACAAACAAAAGCTGCAGGAGTTCACCACCACACGACCAGACCTGCAAGAAATCCTCAAGGAAGCCCTGCATTTGGAATCCAAAAAATGATAATCACTAGCACAAATACAAAGAAAGAACAAAACCCACTGGTAGAACAAAAATGCAAGTGAGAAAGAGAAAGAAACTAAATCACACCATCACAAAAAGCCTTAGTGACAATGTAATTATGCCACTATTTATTTCTGATTTTAGTAATTTCAGTCTTCTCTCTCTTTTCTTGGTCAGTCTAGACAAAGGTCTGCAAATTTTGTTGGCCTTTTTAAAGAATCAACTTTTGGTTTGTTGATTTTCTCTATTGTTTTTTAATTTCCTATTTCATACATTTCTGTTGTAATCTTTATTACTTCTTACTTATATTTGCTTTTGATTTAGTTTGCTCTACTTTTTCTATTTTCTTAAGGTAGAAGTTTACATTACTGATTTGAGATTTTTCTTATTTTTAATATATGAGTTTACAAGTATAAATTTTCCTTTAAGTGCTGCCTAAGCCCTGCATCCTATAAATTTTGATTTGCTGCACTTTGAAAAACAAAAATGAAAGAAAAAGTTCCAAAAAAAGTAGAACCTGGGACATTATGGTTTTGTTGAGCAATTAACTGGTGTCAGCCATCACTTATCTCTGGATTTTTTAATATGAAAAAAGTCATATTTGTTAAGCTGCATCTAGATATTCCATTTAATACAATATTTCATATTCTCTTTTTTTCCTCCTCTGTGGCTGTTGTGAAGTAGGCCATAAGTATAATTGTTGTTCATTTGTAGGTAATGTCTGTTTATTTTCTTTTTTCTTTAATGTTCTTCGATTTCACTACTCAATCTGAATTTATTTCATTTGTCCTGTCTGATTCATTGTGCTTTATCAATCTGGAAATTTGTGTCTACCATAAATTTGGAAAAATTTCTAGCCATTTCTCTTGAATATTGATTATCTCCTTCTATTCTCTCCTGAAACTCTACTAGACAAAAGTTTTCTTCTCGATCTATTATTTGTATTTCTTAATTTCCTTATTTCTTACCTCATTTTCCCTCTGTATTTCATTTTCAGTAATTACCCACATTTAATTTCTAGTTCATTAATTGTCTCTTCAGCTGTGCCTAATCTCCTGTCTCAATTGGGCATACTTATTTTTAAGATTTCCTTCAGATTGCTCTGTATCTAAGGTGATTGAGCTGCAATTTCTCCTCTTTTTGGGAGATCTGCTTATTCTCCCTCATGGTACATTGGTTCTTCATGTGGTTTGTAAATTTTTATTGTGGACTTATTTTTAGTGATTTTTTTTCCCTGTTGATTCTCTTTTGTCCTACATTATAGAAATATACAGAAGTTTTGAATATTTCAGAGAGATTACCAGGCCAAAATATTTTTTTTCAGTAACTTCTTAGTTTCAGACTTCTACAAAATGTAGACTTTAGTCCTACACATGGTATAGCTCTCACGTTCTGATTTATCATAAGACACATTTTTTAAACCTGAATTTCTGGTAGAGCAGATTCTGGATTGATTCCTGATCTGGGGAGTAGAGTTTTTCTGCACAAAGGTATAATCTTTCCAAGTTTCTAGTTCTATGAAGGTGATCTCAGC
>NW_007737558.1:2041-13431 GCF_000696425.1 Galeopterus variegatus | reverse complement strand
ACCTGCAAGAAATCCTCAAGGAAGCCCTGCATTTGGAATCCAAAAAATGATAATCACTAGCACAAATACAAAGAAAGAACAAAACCCACTGGTAGAACAAAAATGCAAGTGAGAAAGAGAAAGAAACTAAATCTTACCACCACAAAAACAATGTAATAATATCCCTGAATTTAGTAATTTTGGTCTTCTCTCTTTTTTTCTTGGTCAGTCTAGACAAAGGTCTGCAAATTTTGTTGGCCTTTTTAAAGAATCAACTTTTGGTTTGTTGATTTTCTCTATTGTTTTTTAATTCCCTATTTCATACATTTCTGTTGTAATCTTTGTTACTTCTTACTTATATTTGCTTTTGATTTAGTTTGCTCTACTTTTTCTATTTTCTTAAGGTAGAAGTTTACATTACTGATTTGAGATTTTTCTTATTTTTAATATATGAGTTTACAAGTATAAATTTTCCTTTAAGTGCTGCCTAAGCCCTGCATCCTATAAATTTTGATTTGCTGCACTTTGAAAAACAAAAATGAAAGAAAAAGTTCCAAAAAAAGTAGAACCTGGGACATTATGGTTTTGTTGAGCAATTAACTGGTGTCAGCCATCACTTATCTCTGGATTTTTTAATATGAAAAAAGTCATATTTGTTAAGCTGCATCTAGATATTCCATTTAATACAATATTTCATATTCTCTTTTTTTCCTCCTCTGTGGCTGTTGTGAAGTAGGCCATAAGTATAATTGTTGTTCATTTGTAGGTAATGTCCGTTTATTTTCTTTTTTCTTTAATGTTCTTCGATTTCACTACTCAATCTGAATTTATTTCATTTGTCCTGTCTGATTCATTGTGCTTTATCAATCTGGAAATTTGTGTCTACCATAAATTTGGAAAAATTTCTAGCCATTTCTCTTGAATATTGATTATCTCCTTCTATTCTCTCCTGAAACTCTACTAGACAAAAGTTTTCTTCTCGATCTATTATTTGTATTTCTTAATTTCCTTATTTCTTACCTCATTTTCCCTCTGTATTTCATTTTCAGTAATTACCCACATTTAATTTCTAGTTCATTAATTGTCTCTTCAGCTGTGCCTAATCTCCTGTCTCAATTGGGCATACTTATTTTTAAGATTTCCTTCAGATTGCTCTGTATCTAAGGTGATTGAGCTGCAATTTCTCCTCTTTTTGGGAGATCTGCTTATTCTCCCTCATGGTACATTGGTTCTTCATGTGGTTTGTAAATTTTTATTGTGGACTTATTTTTAGTGATTTTTTTTCCCTGTTGATTCTCTTTTGTCCTACATTATAGAAATATACAGAAGTTTTGAATATTTCAGAGAGATTACCAGGCCAAAATATTTTTTTTCAGTAACTTCTTAGTTTCAGACTTCTACAAAATGTAGACTTTAGTCCTACACATGGTATAGCTCTCAGGTTCTGATTTATCATAAGACACATTTTTTAAACCTGAATTTCTGGTAGAGCAGATTCTGGATTGATTCCTGATCTGGGGAGTGACTTCTTAGTTTCAGACTTCTACAAAATGTAGACTTTAGTCCTACACATGGTATAGCTCTCACGTTCTGATTTATCATAAGACACATTTTTTAAACCTGAATTTCTGGTAGAGCAGATTCTGGATTGATTCCTGATCTGGGGAGTGGAGTTTTTCTGCACAAAGGTATAATCTTTCCAAGTTTCTAGTTCTATGAAGGTGATCTCAGCACCAATTCTCATCTTGATTAGCCCCAAATCAAGGTTTCTGTTTCGTTTTAGGCTTTAAAACCTCAGTCCCAGTCAGTAGAACCTACATGTGTGTTTGGTATCACCTTTCATATGTTTGGGTGCTATCTCACGTCTTTTAATTTCCTGTTTCAGGCTTGGGGGCATTTCCATTTTTTTCTTTGTGCTTGAGTATAAATTAAATTTTTTCTTGTCTATTCATCTAGAATTTTTATGTGTTTGTAATGCAAAGTCTTTCTGTGTTAACTTCAATTTCCATTTTGCTCATGTTATCTAAGGGCTTTGTTAAATCAAGAAATTACATTAATTAAGATGCCAATACCTACAAAGATATGATTCACCAGTTTTCTTATTCTGTGTAACTGGATACATTAACACATATTTGGAAATATGTTAGAATAGTAAAGTAATAGTCTCTACCTCAGAGGATTATTAAGATGATTAACTACAGTGCCTGGCACAAAGAAAGTGAACTAGTAAGTGTTAGCTATACTTATTACAGAATATTATTCAAATTTTTTAGGTTAGCATTTAATGATGATAACTTACCTTCCAGTCTTACCTATTTATGCAACTTTTTCTGCATGCATTTTTTTCTTTTTTGCTCCAAAAATCCTACTAAAATTGTCTCTGTTCTCTGAAGAAATCATTTCTTTCCATCTTTCACATTGGTTTTATGTACATGAAGGATTCTGGTCTTAATCGCATTGGAAACTCTAGATTGAAGAAACTGTTTTTTAAACTTGTTCGTATATCTCTCTAAGACATCTTGATAGCTGATTAGTATTAGAATTATTTTTGCTTCTTCCGTAATATTTCCAAGCACCAGGCTCATCTTGTTTTCACTTCACTGGGTATTTCTTCCCCTAGAGCATTAGATAATTGTAATTCTTCAAATTAAATAATTACTTTTTTTGTTTAAAAATAATTTCAGCTGCACGGTTTATGAAATAAAGATAATGGCTTCTTCTGTTTTAATTACAACCAGGAGTTATGGATGAGAAGAGTAAAAATCTTCAGTGAAAATGAGAATGGATTCCCAATGACATTAATAGAATTGAATCTATAGTAAGATTACCATAAGCAAGATTAATTCAGAATATAATACAAATTCATTAAGAAGCATATTCATAAATGAACATTTTCACAGTGAATTTGAATATTGCTTTAAATGAAACAAATAAAATTAACTGAATAAATATTCTTCCTAAATTATTTCAAGTATATATGAGATCTAATATTCCCTGGGATTCTCTCTTTCCAGGTTTGGTCTTACAGTATTATATGTCCAGCCCTGCTTTGGTTAAAGATATTTGGTTGCAAGGAAAGAAAACCACTCAAGCCAGATTAAACAAAAATACAAGGCACCAAATACAATTAGGATTTATGTTTTATACTTTTTTTGATCAGTTTGATTAGATGTATATTAATTTTATTTATCTTTTCTAGGAACCAGAGTTTGCTTATGTTGACTTTCTCTATTTTTTTTTTTTTGCTTCAATTTTATTTTCTGCTCTTTATTGTTTATTTCTTTCTATTTAGTTCGAGTTTATTTTTACTCTTTTTCTGGTTTCTTAAATGGAAGTGTAAATCATTTAGTTGATACCCTTCTACTTTTAATATAAAAATCTAATTCTATCAACTCTCTCCTCAAGCACTGCTTTAGCCACATCCCATAAACTGTCATTATTATGTTTTTACTATCATATATTTTAAAATATTCTCTAGTTCCTTTTGTAAATTCCTCCTGGATATGTGACTTATTTAGATGAGTATGGTTTAATTTCCAAGTATTTGGGAATTTTTCATATGTCTTTCTGCTATTAATTTCCAGTTTAATTCCATTATGATCAAAGAACATACTTTGTATAATTTAAATTCTTTTAAATTTGTTATGGTTTGATTTATTTTCCAAATATGATCTACCATGGTGAGAATTCTATGTGTAAGAATTCTTGAAACTTTTGGGTGGTATGTTCTATAAATGGTAATTAGGTCAAGCTGATTTTTGGTGTTATTCAGATGTTCAATATCCTTTCTGATTTTTCTGCCTTTCTGTTCTATCAGTTGTTTAGAGAGGAGTGCTGCAGTGTCCAACTATAAATATACATTTGTCTGCTTCTCCTCTCATTCTCTTAATCTTTGCATTATGCATTTTGAAGGCCTACCGTTAGGTGCATAAACATTTAGAATTTTTATGTCTTGGTGAATTGGGCCCTTTATCTCTATATAATGCCCCTCTTTAGCTCTGGCAATATTCTCTGTTCTGAACTGTACATTATCTGAATTAACATAGTAACTTCTGCTTTCTTTTGATGTGTGTACATGCTCTATCTTTTAATATATTTTTACTTGTAACCTAACTATGTCTTTATATTTAAAGGTATGTTTCTTGCAGATAGTATGACTAATCTTTTAGTACCATTTGTCAATGTTCGGTTTTAACCTTTATGTTTAGACCATGTACATAAATGTAAGTATTGTTATAGTTTGATTAATATCTACCATCTTGTTGGATTTTTAAATTTTTTCTTCTTTTTTTCTGTTTTGAGTTACATTTTAATTAAATGTTTTTTAAGATTACATTTTATCTCTACTATTGGCTTATTACTTATACCTCTCATTTTTTATTTATTTTAGTAGTTGCCCTTGGATTTACAATGGGTTTAGTTTGTATAAAGTCTACTTTCAAGTTGTATTATTCCACTTTACACATAATGTAAAAACATGATAGTATAGTCACAACATCTCTGGTCTATCTTTTATGCTGTTGTTGTCATGCATTTTAATTTTACCTATACTCTAAACCCACAATTATGTTGATTATTTTTACTTTAGTCAGTGATATTTTAGAGAGATTAAAAATAATAAAAGTAAATGTCTTTTATTTTTATCTTTATTTTAACCACTTCCAGGGATCCTCATTTTTTTTTTTTTTTTTTTTTTTTTTGGTAGATCCAGATTTCTGCCTTGTATCATAATCCTTTCTCCTAAAGAATTTTCCTTAATATTTCTTGTAGTTCAGATTTGCTATAAATGAATCCTCTTAGTTTTTTGTATGTTGGAAAAAGTGTTTATTTCTTTCTAACTTTCAAGTGATATTTTTATTGTGTATAGAGCTGACAGCTTTTTCTTTCAGCACTTTAAAAATGTCAGCCTATTTTCTTCTCATATTCAAAGTTTCTGGCAAGAAGTCTGCTGTACTCATCTTTTTTTTTCTATGTAATGTGGCTATTTCACTCCATTACTTTGAGATTTTTCTCTTTCTCTTTTGTGCTCAGCATTTTCAATATCATATTTCTAGATATGTTTATTTTATTTTACTATTATTTTTTATCCTGTTTGGGCTTCTCTTAGCTTCCAGGACCTGTGACTTTATGTATTTAATATTTCTGGAGAATTTTCAGCCACTGTCCCTTTAAATATTTCTTCAGTGCTGATCCCTCTCTTTCTATCTCTCTGTCTCTGAATTTTAGCTTGGATGCTTTCTATTGTTCATTCTTGAGGTTGCTTATTCTTTCCTTGTGTGTGTCAAGTCTACTGATGAGACAGTTGAAGGCATTCTTTCTCTCTATTACTGTGATATTTTCCCCCTCGCATTTCTATTTGACTCTTTCTTATCCTTTACATCTCTCTTTTGAAAGTCTCCATCTGTTCATGCATGTTGTCTACTCCTTCTACTAGATAAAGTTATTTATCATTGTTATTTTAAATTCCCTCTCTAACAGATACATTATCTGGGTTATCCTTTAGTCTTGTTCTGTTGATCAATTTGTCTTTTGACAATGAGTTGGGTTTTGTTGTTGTTGTTTTTGCCTTTTTGTGTGTCTTATGATGTCTTATTGATTGTTGCATATGGGGTATAGAAGAGCAGACACTGAGGTAGCTAGTATTTATGACTGGCAGTGGGTACCCCCTTTCTTCAGGCCATTTCTGTGGAATATTGAGTCCACAGAGCCAGGATTTGAGCTAGGGTTTTATTGTTGCTGTGGATACCTTTAGTGCACCACCAGTGTAAAATTTCTCTATCATTGCCTTGTTCTTTTCATGAAGTTGGTTTTTCAGGCCTTTTTTTTCTGTTTCCCAGTTTTACTCTAAGTTTTAAGCCCTGCTTGCTCTTTCTCCATGCTATTGTCCCTCCTCCCATGATAGGCTGCCGGTGATTGAGTTTTGGTGCTTCCTAGCCTGCTTATGAAGTGCAAGGGAGTTCTGTGTTGTCCTTGGTCAGCTTCAGTCTTAGGTGGTTGCCAGGTTATGCTTGGAAGGTAAAGATTTTGTTTCCAACATTCTGCAACCACGTAGGGATAAGAAACAGGGAAGCTTAGCATCCATTTTCTTATTTCCTCTCTTCTTGTTATAGTATCCTATTATAAATAAGAAAATTCTTTTAACCCCTTAAGAGAAAAAAACAAAAATCCCTCCAGGATTCTATGACAGTGAAGGAAGTACAGTCACATGGATGATCAGAGTGAGGAAAGAATCGGTGGGTCTAACTGCTGCAAGCAAATTTTTAAAGAATCCTCTCATTTTAAACATTTCCTCTTGATTTACTGTATCAACAATTCCAGAGATTTTGAGACATTTTGAATTGCAAATCAGGTAATTTCTTAGTTTTCTCACTGTTGTCTTAGAATTCTGCATTTTATTTTTCAGATATGTTTTCAGCTTCTGTAATTTTGTTACTGTAGGCTTGTTTTCCATTTTCCCTCATTCTATGAGTTTATACCTTTAAAACAGAACATATTACTGTTGTTTTAGTTGTGTTTTGGGGGCAGGGGGAGCTAGAGGAGATGTATGTGTTTAATCTACTATATGTACACAGAAGTCGCTTGGCTGGCGATCTTAAAGTGATTCATCATTTTCACTTCTTACAAGTTTCTCTATTTTGTGTGTAAATAAACTTTGGGAGGTCCAGATAGTTCTACTGACATGGCCAGAAATAGATGAGATATACAGTTTTATATTTCATCTCTGGGATATATGTGTTTGTCATATCTTATTTCCTTATTAGGATTTTAAGTACCTTGAAGGCAAAGTTCATTCCTCATGTTTTTGCAGTGCCTCTTACATCTTGTCTATTTCCTTGATTTCCATTATTTTAAATTTATCCATGTATTTGGCCAGACTAAAATTTGTCTTAAAGTTCTGTAACTTTTATAAAGAAATTGTGCTACATAGGGATTATTCTTAGTTTTGCATCTTCTCCAAGTTTTTTTTTTTTTTCTTCTGGAAAAATGTTATCTGTTTATAAAAATTAGAATCTATTTTTAGCAAGCTCTTAAACCAGAACACAATGTAAGAAACAAGTTCCTTCTTTTTGTGTTCTTTTAGAATGGGGTTAAATGCTCTTGCTAGTAAAACTGGCTTTCATTCCATTTCCTCAAAAGGGGTGTCAAAGTAATGTTAAGAAGTTGTAGAGCTTTCTAGTTAGACCTTCTCAAAGTGGGGATACCCTAGTGGGGGGCAGATCACTTTTACAATCCTATTTACATTTTTTTTAATTGAGCAGCTACTAAATTTAAAGATTTGTGTTGGATACTCTAGAGAACTTTAAGGAACACAATTTCCTATCAGGACTCAACTGGTTGCTTAATGCTATATGCCTCTTCTACATGCAGTAAGAACATTAAATGTATAGGCTTTAATCTTTAGGTGTAACCCTGAAAATAAGACTGAAAAGTTTAAAAAGCTTGATTTCATTATTCTGGAGCTCAACAGTGAGGTATTCTTGCCACTAACTAAGCTTGTAATGCTCTGACTCTATTACTGAGATTTTGGCATTAAGGTGCAGGCTATAGTGATAAGTCTGGTAACTTCCCCAGAAAGTGTATGATTAGTATCCTACTTTTTTTTTTCCCAATTACCTATTTTTGCTCTAAGCTATGAAAAACAATATCTACCACCCAGAACTCTGAACCGTGCCTGATGGCTTACTCCCTGCTACTAGATTTTATTGACATCAACTGCTTTTCTCAATTTTGAGGCCTCTGAATTTTGCTTCACACTTTTCTTTTACTTTACCTTGGCCATGTGACAGGCCATTTCCTTCCTTCTTCTGAAATCCCTATGATAACTACCACATGTTTTCTGCTGTCTTATTCTTGAATTTTCTGTTCTTCACAGGTCCTACAGCTGGATCCATCCCACAGTTCAGAGGCTGTGACTTATTCCTGGTCATGCATCCTATAATTATATCTAGTCCTTCCCTGAGATGAGGCAATTGTTACTCTTTAGGAACTTATAATTGGACTGAGTAAACAGAATATATGCATAAAAACATGAACAACAATATTATGAATGCCAAGTAGAGAACGGTATACTAGAACACTGATAACAACTGTGTCAAAAGTATGTTGACAACCCCGATCCAGAGATTCAGTGCACTTCTTTGTAGATTCATGTTTTTCATCATATTTGGGAAGTTCCTGGCCATTATTCTTCAAATATTTTTTCTGACATTTTTTTTTTCTCTTCTCTTTTGGGATTCCAATAATGGGTATGTTGGTCATCTAGATGGTATCCAACAGGTTCCTTAGGCTCTATTCAATTTTTATATTCCTTTTTCTTGCTGTTCTTAAGACTTGAAAATTTAGTTGAGCTATCTTCAAGTTCTCTGATTCTTCCTTTTCATTAAAATATGCTACTGAACCCCTATACTAAATTGTTCATTTCAGTTATTGTACTTTTCAGATCCATAGTTTCTGCTTTGTTACTTTTTTATAATTTCTCTCTTTATGGATATTCTCAGTTTGTTCATACATAACTTTCTTGATTTCATTTAGTTCTTTGCCTATGTTTTTCTTTAGCTCTTTGAGCATATTTAAGACAGTTTTCCAAAGTCTTGCCTAGTAACTCTGATGTCTGGGCTTTCTCAGGGATGGTAGTCAGATTCTCCTCTTTCATAAGGGATTGTTTTCTTTTGATTGTTGAAGACTATAATGGTCTGTTTAGTAGACTTTCCAAACTCTTTTTGCAAAGACTGTATTTCTTTTCCTGTGTGGTCACTGCAATATCTGTTCCTTTAGTTTTTGGGGTTTTTTGCTGTTGTTTGGTGGCTGGCCAGTATGGGGGATCTGAATCCTTGACTTCTCTGTTATAACATGTCTTTTGCTAACGTTTTGACAGAAATTTCTTTCACTGTTAAGAGCTAAAACCAAAAACAAAACAAGAAAATACCTTTCTATGTGTTTGTGGATTGCTGAGACACTCCAATACCTAGCCAGATTTTCAGTGAGGCTTGGGATCAGCCCAAGGTGAAAGTTTAGGGTCTTTTCTGAGTACACATTTCATCTTGGACAAGTGCATGTCTTTCTAATCCTCCATATACTATACATGTTCTTTTGA
Organism: Galeopterus variegatus; assembly: GCF_000696425.1. Lineage (NCBI taxonomy): Eukaryota > Metazoa > Chordata > Mammalia > Dermoptera > Cynocephalidae > Galeopterus > Galeopterus variegatus. The sequence goes on along the minus strand of NW_007737558.1, from coordinate 4,358 downwards.
ATATCCAGTTGTCCAAAGTATTTCCCCTAGTTTTTCCTCCTGGGCCTCGGACAATCTATTCTAGTTTCCACTGTCATCTTTTGCCTCAGTCATTTGTGCCTTGTTAGTTTACCTTGCAGCATTTTCAACCAATGCCCGCTGCTTTTTCAGTGTGAATTTGAGTTAGGCAAAAGAGAGGTAAGTACCTAACATCAGTCCCTCAGGTAGTTACCAGATAAGTCAGAAAAGACTGGTACAATATTTTGCATATAGTCTCCTCTGCTCTCTCTAGAATCAGGGACGACAGGATGCCAAAACTTCAAGACTGCCACTATTCTAGGGAGGGAGTGGGGCAAGGGCAAGTAAACATACCACAGAGCTTACCTACTGCTCTCAAGTTATTTTTTCTTGATTCAGCATTTGCATCTTTGCTGTAAGTCTTTGCCTGTTTTCTAGAGTTATGACAAAGTCGGTCCTGACAATTTCTGCTTGCCTTTTGATGTTTTTGTAGGGGGATGAGAGCTTGGGGCCATCTACCCTGCCGTTTTGCTGATGTCAGTCTTCACTTCTTTGAAGTATTAATCCCAAATCAGCATATGTGAGGAAAGAAACCAAATTAAACAATTTTTTCCCAATCCTCAAAAACCATTATTAGAAAGAGAATGAGGAGCAAAGGTGCTCCAGGTCTGAGGACTAGCAGTAGTGTGAATCATGATGCATGCTCATGAATGATAAGGTAACAACGAGAAGACAATGTAGGCTGAACTAAAGAGTTTGTGTAGTGGGGAAATGAGGGAAAAATGCTATCGGTTGGAAAGCTTTTTGAAAAAAGTGTGGATATGGGGTAAAGGCTTGCCACTCTTGTGTTTTAGGAATAAGGATCTGGAAGTGTTGTACAGGATCAGATGGCAGGATGGTGAGAATACAGGCAAGTCATACACAATTTTAATATTCTATGCTATGTAATATTCTATGAAAGGGTCATGATCATCAGAAGGGAAAAGATGTTAAGGCTACAAATATTCCAAGCAGAAGTAACACATGACTGTGGCATGGACTGTGGAACTCAGGTATGAAGTTTTAAAAATGATAAAGGAAAGTGTACAACTCTCCCTTTGAAGTGAATTGTTTATTTAACGCAAACACATGAGTACATAATTCCAGAAACATTTGCTATCATTGTTCTATTTATATTTCATGACTTGAGAGAATAAAATAAGGCATCTTACACAAATAGCTTCTTTTTCTCCTGATAAATCCTATCCTATTGAATAAGAGATTGTCACATATAAAAAGCTTAGTCAATATAAATGGAAATGTAAACTGTATTGTTAGAAATTTCACTCATTTATCTCATTTATTGGCAGTTTCTCAGAAGGGAAGACAGAAACAGAGAAATATGAAGGTTTGTTTATTTTTCTTCCCTTTGTGCAGTCTAGTTCACCCTCAGTATGATTCCAGAGAGGCAGCATTATGCTCAGAATAATCATGCATGTAGAAAAAAACCCCTCTTTGGGTTACTTAGCATTGAAAAAATTATATTTTGTATTTAGCTTTTAATCTCAGATCAGTTAACCCATGAAGGATGAGATGGAAGTGCAGGAAACATATCCAGAAATAATTCTGATGGAATTACTACACTTTCTATCTTGGCTACAGACCAGATAAAAATGACACTTCTCTAATTTAACAAAACAGTAAAGCAAATGAGACAACTGTTGATAAAAAGTGCAAGCATTTCCATTTAAGTGGGTTCCTTTAGAATGTTTGGATGGAAACTGTTATGTTATACTCTTCAATTCTGGATCCTATTACATTTGAGTGGGCTTGGCTACCTCCAAAATGAAGTGATTTTTATGTTCCTATGGAAGGATGATGCACCGGTGAGAAAAAGCTGGATGCAGGGGACATCAATAGCATAACAGTAGTGAACTTGGTCTCTCCTTTACTTACTATGATAAAGATCATGTTGTATATATTTAGCACATACTAAATGCCAAGCACTTTGATAGTTGCATTCACATATACTTTTCTTATTTTAATCTCATAACAGATCTGAAAGTATTATCGTTATTTTTACAGATGAAGAAATATTCCCTGTATCATGTAGTAAGGATCAGGTCTGGAACTGAAAGCCAGGTCTATCTATACTTTTCTATAATATTTTCTCTCAATAAGAAATGTTACAGCATGTTTGACAGTGTGGTCTCTAACAAGCACTTGCTGTAAATCTTGGAAAAGAGTTCTCTTGGCTTGAGGTAAAAAGAGGCAGGGCTCTTAGCAGAATATTGAGGCTCATAGTAAAGCCCAACGTTATTTCTGTAAACTTCTCAGATTG
>NW_007737558.1:0-263 GCF_000696425.1 Galeopterus variegatus | reverse complement strand
TCCACAGCCCTGAACTGTGCTGTCCTCAGCATGCAAGATGAAAAACTGCAGTGGGAGCTTATTGCAACTGGCTTCCTTTGACCCATGAATAAATAGTTCAACTCAAATAGCAGAAATAACTCTGAATAAGAAAGAGGACCAGCTCATAATATCAATCTACGCAGGCGAACCTAAAACTACCAACTTTTGCATGGACAGCTATAATTTTCTTATCTCCATCCCAGTGGAAAAGTAAAGTTAAAATTGTGGTTTACTGTGCTGAA
>NW_007737557.1:50570-51792 GCF_000696425.1 Galeopterus variegatus | reverse complement strand
CTAAGTCACTGGTGGCACTTGTTCCTGACCACTCTAGCTGCAGATGCATGGGTGATCTTCCCCACAACCTCTTATGCCCATTGGACACAGCAGATGGCTGACCTATGGATCCAAGGAACTTTCACGGATTTCTCTCCCCTTGAAATCACCCTGTTCACCACTCTCCTTTGGGGTATAATGGGGGTTTCTTTCTCTCAATTTTTCTGTGAACCTAAAACTGCTCTAAAGTCTAAAATCTACTTTAAATAATATTTTTAAGTCTACTTAAAAAAAATGTTTAAGTCCCTGGAAATGGTCCTAAGTGTAAGGCCCCATAGAAGACCCCAAAGGAGGCACTCCCTAAAACATGGCACTTTTCTCTTCCGGGTCCTAACAATCTCGCCGGAGCCAAGGTGCAGCCTATCAGAAATCATTACCCGCCCCCATCCAATCAACTACCGCCCCGTGTACTAACCACCCTCTCCCGGAACCCGGCTCTATATAAATGTATGCTTCTCCCCCGAATAAAGCGGAACTTCTCCAGTGAACTGTCAGCTCAGGTCCTGTCGTCCTTTCAACACCATCTGGAACTTCCAATATAATACTAAATAAAATGGTAAGAGTGGACATCATGGCTTTTCCCAGTCTTAGGGAAAAGAGTCTAGTATATCCATAGATCCCCTTATTAAGTGAAAAAAGTTCCTTTTTATTCTTAATTTGCTAAGAATTTTTATCACAAGTGAGTTTTGTCAAATGCTTTTTCTGTTTCTATTAAGACAATCATGATTTTTCTCCTTTATTCTATTAATGTGGAATCATTAATGTTGATTAACAATTAATGTTAAATGACTTTCAAATGTTGAAATTTTGTTATTTAAAAAAAATCCCACTTGATTGATTATGACATTTTATCTTTTTATGTATTGTTGGATTCAATTTTCTAATATTTTAAGGATTTTTTTTCAATGTCTTTGACAGTTTTTGGTATAATAAAAAATACGGTGAAGTATTTCTCTTTTCCTTAATCTGAAAGAGTTTGAGATCTATTATTGCTTCTTTACATGTTTGATGAAATTTACTAATGAAATCATGTTATATTAACATGGAAATTTATGTTAACAGGAAAGTCTTTTATTAGGAATTCAATTTCATTACTAAATATAATATCCAGATATCTGTTTCATCTTTATAAGTTTTAGCAAGAAGTGTTTCTTTTCTTTCTTTTTTTCTTTCTTTCTTTTTT
>NW_007737557.1:38733-49570 GCF_000696425.1 Galeopterus variegatus | reverse complement strand
TCTTTCTTTCTTTCTTTCTTTCTTTCTTTCTTTCTTTCTTTCTTTCTTTCTTTCATTTTATCAACATACAATGTAGTTGATTTTGGTGCCCCTTTAGTAATTTTTCCACTCTATGTTATTGAATTTATTGACAAAGTTTTCCCTAATATTTATATTATCCTTTTATAGCTCTAAAATCTGTAGTGACATTATTTTCTTCACCTCATAAGGGCAATTTGCATTTTTCCTCTTTCTTCCTGTTCAGGCTTGTTTGGGTTTATCAATTGAATTAATCTTTTAAAAGCACCAAATTTTGTCTTTGTTGGTTTTGAATGTTTACTATATTTTATTGGTTTTTGTTTTTATCTTTATTCTCTTTATTCTGATTATTTTGATTTGAATTTTCTTTCCTTTCTTAGCTACCTAATGTACAAACTGAGACTACTAATTTTTAATTTATTTTTAAGTGTATAATTGTAGCTATAAATATAGCTACAAGAACTGCTTACAATGTAAAAAGTTATGTTTGCATTAGCATTGTCTGAAAATTTTTCTGACTTCTTAAGTGGTTTCATCTTTAACTCATGAGTTATTTAAAACTGTTTTATAATTTCTAATTATTTGAGAATTTTAAAAGTATCATATTGCTATTAATTTTTAATTTAATTGTTATAGTTAAAGAACATAGTCCATAAGATTTAAATATCTTCAAGCATGCTGAGACATTTTTTTTAATGTATGCTCTGTAATTGTTGGGCTTAATATTCTGTATATGTAAATTAGTTCTACTGAACTGATGTTCAGAGCCTCTTTAACCTTGTGTATTCTTTTGTTGACTAATTTATCTAACAATTCATACACAATTACTGAGAATAGGATATCAAAATCTCCACTAATCATCAGGGAAATGCAAATCAAAACCACATTAAGATATTATTTCACCCCAGTTAGGCTGGCCATTATTAAAAAGACTGGGAATAACAAATGCTGGTGAAGATGTGGAGAAAGGGGAACTCTTCTACATTATTGGTGGGACTGTAAAATAGTACAGCCATTATGGAAAACAGTATGGAGGTTCCTCATACAACTACAGATAGCACTACCATGTGATCCAGCAATCCTATTTCCAGCAAGCCCAAAGGAAAGAAAATCATTATGTTAAAGGTAAACCCATACTCCCATGTTCATCACAGCTCTATTTACAATAGCCAAGAGTTGGAACCAACCTAAATGTCCATCAACAGATAACGAGATGAGGAAATGTGGTATATTTACACAATGGGATTCTACTTAGCCATAAAAAAGAATGAAATTCTGTCATTCACAGCAACATTAATGAGCTTGGAGAAAATTATGTTAAGTGAAATAAACCAGGCACAGAAAGAGAAATACCACATGTCCTCACTCATAAGTGGGTGGAAAGAAAGAAAGAAGGAAAGAAAGAGAAAGAAAGAAAGACCACAATAATACTTAGATTTGTTCTCTTCTGAAAATTCAATGGTCATTAGAAGTGAGAAGGGGGTGGGGTAGTGGGGTTAGGGAGAAATTGTGTAAGAGACACAGAGAATAATTACAATTTGTAATAATGAATATGCTAATAATATAGATTGGATCATCATATTCATATACAACTAATGATAGTCAACACTGTATGCTCAAAATATGTATAATCAATTATGCTTCAATAAAAAATAAAATCTCCAACCATGATTATGAATTTATCTATTTCTTCCATTATTTCTGTCCACTTTTGCTTTATAAATTTTGAAGCTCTGTTTTTAGTTATGTACAAATTTAGAATTATTATGTCTTTCCATTGAATTGAGCTCTTTATGATATGGTCATCCTTACATCTAATATTTCATTTCTTTCTTATGCTATTAGTGTGGCATATAATTTTCCAAACTCTTTCTTTCAAACCATCTCTGCCTGTATTTTTAAAGTGTTTCCCTTTTACATATTTGGGCCTTGTTATTTTATCAATCTGACCATATCTACCTTTAATTGGAGTGTTTAGTTTATTACATTTAATGTAATATTGATATGGTTAGATTTAAATCCAACAATTTGCTATAGTTTTTCTATTTATCCCATATATTTTTACACTATTTTCTCCTTTTATTGCTATCTTTGGGTGAATTAAACATCCTTTGTATTCCATTTTATTCCCTATATTGGCTTTTTAGTTGTATCTCTTTTTATTATTTTTTGGTGGTTGCTCCTTAAGTTATCACAGTCTACATAGAATCAATACTGCACCTGTTTATATGTCACTCTTTTCAACTCCTCTTCATCCTTGACAAATGGAAGAAACTTACAATAATATTATTCCATTTACACCCACTTTCAACCTTTGTGTTATTGTTGTCATATATTTTACTTCTACTTGAAGTATAAATCTCAGCTCACAGTGATATTATTCCTGCTTAACACAGTCATCTTTTAAAACACATCTTCATGCTTCTCCACGTCTGGACATTTTTATTACATACTGGATGATATGGATTTCATCCCCAAGTTTTGTATGTTAGTAGTTTGATCCCCACTGTGACTGTTAAGAGGGTGGGAAATCCTATCATGGTCATTGAAAGGTGGGGCCTTGAAGAGGTGATTAGATTATAGTACCATGCAGTAGTGAATGGATTAATAATGGTGGTCATGGGTGTGGTTCTAAGGGCTCTAAAAGAAGAGCACCTGAGAGTCTCTCTTTCTCTGCTCCACCACTTTCTGACATGTGAGACCCCTGCATTGCTGTTAAGCCACCACCAAAGAAAACCCCCACTACGTGTGGCCTTCCCAGCCTCTGAAATGGTAAGTAATAAATTTCAGTTTGTTATACATTACCCGGTTCCACGTATTTTGTTATAAGCTACAGAAACAGACTAATACACTGGACATTGTGGATAAAGTGTTGTAAAGTGGCAAGATTATGTTGTCTTCCTTTTAAGAATATTGAGTTGCTGTTATTTTTTTTAGTTTTGTTTTGTTTCAGGAGCAAGGAGTCAATATTTTGGTAACTCTCCATGAAACTGTGGAGGTTTGGTTTTAGGCTTCTATAGAGTTGCTCTGATGCTAGGGTGTTGATTTTACTGCAAAGGTGTGCACTTTCTGGTTTCTTAGATAAAAGACTGGCTGTTCCCGGGATCTTACTATTCTGCCTGGGCTAGAACACCTATTTCTGCTACCCCTATGTGACCCCTAGTATTTTTATTCCACTTTCTGCTCCATGGTCCCTGTTCTTTGTTAGGACTCAAGGGTTCTCACCCTGTATATGTGTAGCCTAGGCCTCAACTAAGTTCCAACAAAAAATCCACACAGATCTTGGGGGCTCCACATATGTAGAATTCTCTTCTTTCCTTCCTGCCCTGCAAGATCCATCAGCTTCAGAAGTCCCCAGCTCCAATCTCTGCCTTCTCATCTCAGCAATGCCACTCGCCATGCTTTTGCTTGGGCTCCACTCGATGCCAGAAGCAGAAAACTGGCCCCACAGACAGCCATGGAGGCACATCTTGTATATTTTTTCACTCTCAAAGATTGCACTCCTTTCTATTGTCAATGCCTAAAAACTACTGCCTTATACTTATATATTTTGTTCATTGTTATAATTTATGGCATCAACTCCAGAACCAGTTACATTGTGGCTGAAAACCTCATACTTTTTTTTTTTATTTTTATAGGAATCATGCAATATATATATATATACATTTTGGAATTTCCATTTGTAAGACACAAACTTGTAGCAGTATTAGAAACAGTGAGTACAATCATATGTGAAATCTCCAGTTTTATGTATCACAACTAACTACTAAAAAAAAAAAAACTGGAAGAAAGGCTGAATTATCTTTTTAGCATCCTAATAAAAATATTAAAAACACATTCTCAAATGAACAGATAATCAAAAGTACGAAGCTAAAATATATAGAGGAGGAAAAGGTTTTGTAGAGGTGTTCTAGGTAGTCAATAAAAATATTTTGCTTTTTTCCTGGAATCTGTTAAGTGTTGTGCTACTTATTAGCTTTAAAAAGTTGTATTTTTTCCCTTAGTAAGAGTTTATAAGATTATATAAGTTTTATGCCCCATGAAACCTAGATTTCAAAAGTCTGAAATATCCTATAATGATATTTAAGTAAATCGCTAGAGATGAAGAAAACAGTAGAATTTGAAACATTTTAACTTGCTCAAAGCAGCATGCAATGAGTTTTTAGGGGTGGTTGGTTGAATGCATAGGTAGTGAGAAAAGAGCAAACCAACCTATTGTCTATTATTTAACCTCCTTCAGTTTGGAGAAGGTCCATGCTAGGGGAAAAAATCTTTGAAAGTTTAACCTGAACCACTGGATGTATCATGTGATAACAATGTGGGAGGAAAAAAATCTATCAAAAGACCACAAGACAAAACAGATATCTGAAGTTCAAATTCCAAGAGAACTATGGTACCACATGCATACACACACATTTAAATTTCCCACTTCCTTTTTTAAACAAAATCAATAAATAAGTACATGTGGAGAATTAGAACAGACATACAGATTCCCAACAGCAAAGGTGATTTTCTCCCATTGTCCTCAAATCCCACAAACTGCTCGTTTGGAGAAAAGGGGGGGGGGGAAGCAACAAGGCTTCCATTATCTGTTAGGCTCAATTAAGACAACAGCTGTGTTCCAAAGTAAACAAGGGATGAGGCTATTTTGCATTAGAATACATTAGGGGATGGCACTAGGGAAGCACAGATGGCTCTAATCAGGGACATTGGAAAATTACCATTCTCTTCACTTTTCCAATGTCTGTGTGACTTTCAGGTCTGAAGAACCTTCTCCCTATTCCCCAAAGCCAATTAGGAATAGAAGTTTGTATCACTGACTGTGATAATTGTGGCTGTTTAGATCTAATCTTGTTTCTTTTTTGGCAACTTATAGCATACGTGCCTGTTATGTATTGAAGAAGGGGGGAAAAATGGAGACAGATTCTAAAAAGATAGTTGGCAACATAGGTGTCTATGAATAAAGCACTTCTGGGCATTTAAAGTGGAAATGAAAATGACACTATATGATATGTTAAGGGCCAAAGCTAACCGGTGAATCCAAAAATACCTGGTTCCATTCCTGGTTCCACTACTAACTCATTTTATAAACTTTGTGCTTAGTGCCCATGTTATTTAAATGCCTCTAATTAAAATTGCCCACTTCTAAGTATCTCTCATTCCTTCATCAACTTTCTGATGAGAGCGTAAGATTCTCTTAGCTCCCTAAAAATAGAGCTGAGTACATTCCAAGGAATTACAATGAATACAGATAGATATAGAAGTAACAGTAACAAAAAGTGTGCTTGTCTGGCTGCTAACAAGTGGTAGCTTTTGGCTTTAAATCTTCCTGCCTGGTTGAGTTGGTAAGAGCTCTTGAGGTTCTGGTTGTTATGTATGGCTGTTGGGAACTATTAGACACTAAGTTTTACCCATGTGGGAGATTTGCTGCCTTCAGGGTGAAACACAACCTTGCACGATCTTGCATTTTTACAACACAGTCTACCATACACATTGGCATCACATGAAAATCCCATTTCAAATAAAATATATGCTTTCTTTGTTACCATGGCTCCTTGGTGAAGAACCAGACTGCACAACTGGGTATTCAATGTATAATGTTCAGGGGAAACATAATTATGATTATTTGCAATATTAAAAAAATAGTGAGATCACTAATATTCCAGCCAGAAACAATTTGCTTCCTAAGTATATCTAGAAAGAAATAAGACTTATTAGTCTAAAAACTCAATTTGAATTGACCAAAAGCAGATTTAGACAAGTTTAGAGAAATTTATTTTTTTAAATTTATTATGTATTATTGTTTTTAGTATTTATGTTTTAAGTACTTAGTGAAGAAAAAAATCAAGTATTGTTTTTGGTAATGCTTAACCTTCCATTGTTTTCAGTGGACCTGCTATTCCACATCCAGTAAAAACACCTCAAGCACCAATCTCACCCCTGAGCACTCCCCACGATGCAGGTTTTAATCGAACAAACTTCCTCCCTGAGGACTCTGCTTCTCATGAGAAGTGCACCCTCTCCAACTGTGGCCCTAGGGATAACCGATAGGGTTGGTGTCTTTCTAACTCTCCACTACTACTTCCCACCCTGTATTGAAAATTTCTGCTGGCTCTTTCTAGAACAACACCACATTCTCCCTCACTGCTGTCATGTACCACACACTTTATTGTGCCCTCTTGTTGCCCACAGACTCTGGTACTCGGCCACAACCCTTTTCTTCACTCTAAACCCTCCTATAAATCTGAGCACATCACCATCCACATGGACGCCTTGCCCAACACCCTGACACCCTCATCCTCCAGTGGCCCGCACTGCCCCTCCATCTTCAGCACACACTCCCTGCAGAGCCTGCACCCTGGTTGGACCCTTTATCTACACCACTTTCAAAATAATTTCTCACTCCCACCGCACCACTATCACCCTATTTACTTTTAAACATCATTGAATGTCTCTCATATAAAGAACATGTAAGCAGAAACCATCCTATTTCCCTCCTAATTCATCTAACAAACACCCTGTCTCTCTATCCCCTTTCATGGTCAAATTTCACAAGTTGCTCACTATCCACATCCCATTCTAATGTGGTTTCTTCTCTTCATGGCTTTACAAAACGCCTCCATGTCACTGAATCTCGGGATGTTTTTCAGTTCTCATCTTACTTGATGCTGCAGACTACTTCCTCCTTCTTTCAACACTCTGTCCCTTTGCTCTACACATCTCATTGTCCTGCTTCTCCTCCTACTCACTGCTCTGCACCCCCCATGTCTTCTTTGACATCTCTTCTTCCTTCCCCCAGGCATTACATTCTGTAGCTGTTCAGTCCTATCCACTACCCTCTTCTTTACTCATTCTCTATCTCCTGCTGCAAGACTTTCTCCATGCTGTTAGCTTTAATTACCACCCATGAAATTTACCCACCAATCTTCATCTCCAGGCCACACTACTCTCTGCATTCTAGCCCAATATATCCACCTGCTTACTTGACGTCTCCACTTTCATGTATCAACAATACTCAATTCTTAAAATGTGCAAACCAAATTACTGATCTTCCTGTGCCAACTCCCCACACTCTGCACTCCAACTGACTACATAAATAGTAGAAACTGGGCCTCTTCCAGGGTTTGGTCAGCCTCCTAAATTGATTCTTACAAGCTCCTTCTTCTTCATTCTGTATACATTTCCAAGTCCTGCCTAGATTACCCCTTAATTATCTCTCACATGCATCTTTTTATGTTCACAGCCACCACCTTCACATCTTTTTATGTTCACAGCTACCACCTTCACCCTAATGTAATCTACCAGTATCTCTTTCCTAGACAACTCCACTGCAGTAGCCTCCTGATTCACCTTTACAAACTCTTGTTTCCTTTCCATAAGTTACCCAAGTGATCTTTTCTAAAGATAAATCCTATTAGGCTCCTCATATGTTTGAAATGCTTAATGATTCCCCATTGTACTGAATACAGTAGTCCCTTGTATTCATGCGGGATTAGTTTCAGGACCCTCCCCCATAACAAAATCCCCAGATGCTTAAGTCCCTGATATAAAATGGAGTAGTATTTGCATACAACCTACAAGCATCCTCCCACATATTTTAAATCATCTCTATATTACTTACGATACCTAATACAATGTGAATGCTATGCAAATAGTCTTTGTACTGTATTTTTAAAATTTGTATTATTTTTTATTGTTTTATTGATTTTTTTTATTTTTTGAGGTATTTTTGATCTGCAGTTGGTTGAATCTGCAGATATGGAACCCAAGGTATGAAGGGCTGACTGCATGGAGACTTAATCCCTTCTCCCCCAGCAGCCAGCTAAATTATACATCTTCATATCTCCTCCAGATGTGCCACTCCCTACTTCCCCCAGCTTCCTTGGCATCCCCCCATCCCTACAGCACATTTTGAAGTAGTATTCAGACAGTTCTAAGTCAGATTTGAGCTAGGTTGATCAGTAAGCAATGAGAGAAGTCAGAAGCCAGACTGTTTCCATAAAATCTGAAAATGCTACAGGCAGAATTTTCCAGCAGAAAAAGACCCTGTATCTTTCAAGTGTCATCACCCTTCTTCACCAAGAACAATCATTTGCAGTTTTCAGCTTCAAAAAATTGTTTTCTCCATGCCTGGAAAACATGGTCTTTTTACCCATTCACAATACAACTGAGAGCAATCAGCAAAAACAGAATGAAGAGATCTTTTTGCCTTCAGAAAAGTGACAGCAAATATTAAGTAGCATTTAGTGCTCACCATTTCAATAAGCTCGTTAGAGGTCCCTAGTCTAACTTCTATAGAATTATGAGGCTATAATAGAAACATTTATTAAAAGTACTAAACCATTTTTCAGAATGATTTGGTGTCCCCAATGCTGAAGAGAATTGTTTTGGAACACATTTTCTCAGATCACCTTAATTCAACTTGAACTAAATTCATTTATGGGAGCTGCTGGGATGTACGTCTCAACCTAACCCTTGCCTTGAATTTGCCTAAGATGGATATTGTTCGAATTGCATGGATCATTGAGCAGAAAAGAATACTTCTGCCCTTCCTTGTCCTTCTCAATAATCAGAGGGAACTTGGCAACTTGTTCTGGGTTTTCATGACTAGGAGTTCAGAAATGGCCATTGCATGCAGCCTAGGAAGGGGGACAATGTAAAATGGCCTTTTCGGTCCTCTGGGGTCATGGCTTCTGTTGAGAGCTGTGGAAGATACAACCAACGGAAAGGAAATAAACTCAGAGAAGCTGTGAGTTGGGGCTGTAGTCTCGGTCTAAGATGTATCTGCTGAACTTAGCCCCAAAACCAAGACTGTGGAACATGCTGCTCTCAATTTACACCCCGCTGCCTTTAACCTGCTTATGAAGTTTAGCTTTTTTGTGGATTCTTCAGCCCAGAAGAGCTTTATTTGTCCTTTATAAAATGAAATGCGTTTCAAGTCTCTGTCGTAGTCTCTCTTCTCATTGTACACATTCTTTCACCGCTTTCATCATTTGCTATGTGGTAATAACTGCCAAACATGGTTCTCGGTCAACTCTCTTTTCTAAGCTGTCAAATTATCTATCTACCTGCTGGACAAAAGCACTTGGTTGCCATAGAGGCATTTAAAACCTGATATATACAAATCTGAACTCAGTATCTTTTCCCCCAAACCTGCTCCTCTTTCTAGATTCCTTATGTCTGTAGAAGGTACCAACTAGCTACCAAGTAGCCTAAGCCAGAACCCAGGTATTTCAGTCAGCTGTTGTCACAATGATGCTTTATAACAATTGCCTCAAACTCATTGGCTTATACAAGTGTTTATTCTCACACCTGTACATCTGAAGGTTAACTGTTATTTGGCTGATCTTGTGTGAGCTTAGCTGGGCAGCTCTGTTTCATGCTGCAGATCAATTAATGTGGCTCAAGTTAGGAGTGAGTCCAAGTATGCTCCACAGGTAAATATTCTGGGGCCCAGGACAAAGAGGCAAATGACTTACCTGAGCATTTTCTTCAGATACCAGATTATTGGAGCACAGAACCAAGCAAGACTGCACAAGGATATTTAAGGCTCCTGCTCATATTGCTTTACTAATATTCCGTGAGCCATATGGCCAAATCCAACATGAATGGGGATGGGAGGAATTATTTGTAATAATCAAATCTATTGCACGGACCAAGGGAAGACATCCCCTTCAACCTCCTATAGGTTCTCTGGAAAATAACCTGATAAACACAGATTAATATGAAGAAAAGTCATAACAAAACTTATATCATAGTGTTACATGACATGGAAGCCTTCAGAATGAAGACCTCAAAGATATAGGGAAAACTGTCCATATTTATGAAGTGGGCATAGCCATGGAGAAATGTGATTGAACAAGAAAAGTATGATCTAATTCTAATAGACTGAATGGGGAAACCCAGCAAGGCCTGTTTGTTCAGATTCTTTTTGGCTTCTCTGTGTAGCATTCATTCCTCCAGGGTATGCGGGAGGACCTATTCTGGAATGGGGGCCTTATGACCTACAATCAGTAAGACAGGACAAAGAATTTCTTTTTTTTTTTTTTTAATCCGAACCCGCGGCCTTGGTGTTATCAGCACCGCACTCTCCCGAGTGAGCCACGGGCCGGCCCAGGACAAAGAATTTCTTAATGACCAGTTCCAAAACAGAAAGGCAGCGGGGTACATTAGAGTGTATCTATGACCTGCCTTGGGGAAGAAGGATTCTAGTTTTCATGGCTGCCTCAGGGAAGAATGAGGCTGAGAGATGGAAGGGCAGGTGAAGGTCAGAGGAAAACATTGCTTTTGAGGCCACTTCTGAGACCTGTGCTTTTGGGTTTTGCTTTCTGGGCCCACTTCTGAGACCTGTGCTTTTGGGTTTTGCTTTCTGGGCCCCAACATTATCATACTTGGACATCACTATTAACTATTCCTTTCCCCTTATTAATACCCTACCATCACCTCTACGACCACCATTTCCAATCAATTACTAAGCCCTGTTGATTCCACTTTCTAAAAACCTCTAGAAACCATGGTATAACTTACCATTTTTCCTTGTCTGGATTTTTGCAACAGCTTTCAACTGGCCTTCCTGGCTCTAGACCTTCCACCAATTCTGTCTCTACATTGAAGCTAACATTATCATTATAAAAAATATTTTATGTTTTAATTTAGTGACTATGTACATTTTACCTTCTGCTATATGGCAGGCAGTGTTCTAGGTCCTGGGGATATAACAATAAACAAAAATCCCTGCCCTCATGGAGACTACATTTTAGTGGAGGTGGGGTCAGGAATGGGAAAATAAACAAATAAATAAATTACATAGTTGACTAGA
>NW_007737557.1:27688-37831 GCF_000696425.1 Galeopterus variegatus | reverse complement strand
TGGGTCACCCCGGGACCTGTGGACCGGCCTAAAATCCCACTCTCCCCGCAGATCTCAGATGGGGCTGGTAGCGTGGGGAGCCCGCGGCCAGCGTCGGGCGGGGGGGCAGGGAAGAGGAGCCCGCCCAGATCGTCTCTCCGCCACACCCTGGGCGTCGGCCCCAGATAAACTCCCTCTTCCCGAGAGGCAGATTCCATCTCTGGGGACCTCAGTTTGGAAGAGCCCCTAACTGATTTCTGGTGGGGAGAGGGGTACCAGGAGACCCCTCGAGCTACATTGAAGTTTACTAGTCAGCTCTCCAAAAGGGCCGACCCGTGCCTGGGGGAGTCAAAGAGGAATTGTGTGCTGAGGGACCCTCCCCTGAGGAGTTCACTCCCGGCAGTCGGAGAGTCAGGACACCTGCTGGGCAGGGCGGGGCAGGGCACATATTTGATTACTCAACTGAAAGTCAAGGTTTGTAGAAGACACGCCTTAGCAATGTCCTGAGCACACAGAGTGGGGAGGGGCCCGGCTAAAGGAGGCGGAATCTCAGAAATAAACAAAGAAAGAAAGAACAATTACACACCCTGCGGGAATGCTTTGCAAGGCTCAATAGCCCCATCAAGTGTTCACAGAGTGTGAAAACGCCCTGATACTGAGNTGGGAAAATAAACAAATAAATAAATTACATAGTTGACTAGATAGTGGCAAATCCTGCTGGGTGGTGGGGAGCTGGTTGGGACTCAAGTTGTTTGAAATAACTTTAAATTCTCTGAATTGCTCTATCTGAACTCAGAAACACTGAATGTACCATTCCTGTGGTCTGAAGTGCCAATCCTCCATCTCCTTCCCTCCAATACCTTTGCCTGGCTAATTCTTCCTTTTGTTCCTCTTCTCACATTAGATATCACTTCTTCTGGGAAACCATCCCTGACTTTCAAAGGCAGTGTTAGGTTTTCATTCAATGTGGTGCCAGATCCTTCCACACTTGCCATCTTTCTTAGCCCTCATCACATTTGCAATAATTGCCTGCTTATTGTTCACTAGACAATATCTTTCTCATGCACCATTGTCTGTGCTCCATCTTAACAATGTATAGCACAGAGTGGTTGCTCAGTATATGAAATCTATGGAAGATTTCAAATTATACTACACAAATGATCACCTACTCCACATATAGATAATAAAAATAAAATTTTGAAATTCTTTCTGCTTTCTATTTCACATGGCATTCATATACTCTACCTCCTTTGAACTTTGCAATGGGAATAGTGGGCCAGTTTTATAGATGAGGAAACAGAAAGGTATATGGACTAGTATAAAAGGACAAACAATAAGTAAAATAAAGCCAAGACTCAAACTGGAAACCAAGGCCTATGCTTTGTCGAGGACGAGAGACAGAAAGCAAGAGAGAGAATTTAAAAATGCTGACAGTCGGCAGAAACGGAGTGAAACGTGCCGGACCGGCCCAACTCTGCGAGCTCTGTGAGTCACCCCCNGAGGTTTTGGTGATGGGACACAATAACTAACTACATTGTGTATTGACAAAATAAAAAAAAATAAAAATAAAAATAAATATGCTGACAGTCCAAAAACCCAGCCCACCATGCTGTTCTAAGAGCTGTGTGAATATGCCCTAAATAAACTGACCTGGAAAGTATGAAATCTCACCTGCAATTCTGTAATTTGGTCCTAGTCTCTGTATGCCTCTCTTAGTGTGAGCATTTGGTGGCGCTAAATGTGATTTCAGTGTTTAAAACTGGCAATTTCTCCTATATTGTGACTCCTAAACACAAGCTGACCACTTTGGAAGTGTAGCAGGGATGAAGAGCCAGAGGGAGCCTCACTGCCTAGGTTTAGATCTTGGCACTGAGAACTGTACTTATTTGTGGCGCTGGGCAAGTTACTTAATCTCTCTGTGTCTTGATTTCCTTATGTATAAAATAAGGATATTAGCACATGTGTTTGTTAAGGTTGCTGTGAAGATTAAAGGAGTTAATGTCTTCGAAGTGCCTAAAATAGCTCCTAGTGAATAGCAAATGCTCATATAATGATCAACTATCATTGTCTCCTGCTCAACTGAACATATAGCTGCCTGTTTCAACACTGAAGAAGAAAGTCTCCGTGTTGGAAACACTGAAAGTAGGCACATTTACTGCAATGCAGCACAAAGCTCATTGTACGCTGTAATTTATGGATATGAGGCTGCCACTGCTAAAACTCAGGAAATGCACACATGATTTTTTCACATTCTACTTAGATGAAAAACATGCTTTTAAAAAATTATACTCCATAGATCATTGTTTGTATGGAGGGTCTTAAAATTGGAAGACAAATCAAAATTTGAGCACTGAATTTGAAGTTGGATCTCATTGTAGAAATCCGAGTGGTGAAACAATTTGTAATCATATTTTAGAATAAAGAGACCTTTAAAACCAATGCCACTTGACAAATACTTTAGAGCCCCAAAGTGACTCAGTTGGAGAGACTAGGAAGTTCCCAAATGCCAAAGACCAGTTCAGAATAAAAATCCTTAATTCCAAGAACTTGAGAGTTAATTTAGGCTTCATTTTCTGAGGAACAGAAAGTTCTTAATAAAGTTGCCTAGACAACAGCAGCTCAGTCCCAGGGCTACCACCCCGTTGATTTCTCGCTCTCCTACATCGGCTCACACCAACCCCATAAACAACTTGAAGGCTATTCAGGGTCCTTTGGAAAAGCTGCTGGTTGCTGTTAATAGACCCGTGTGGCTGCAAACAGAAGGATCAACGTACCTAATTCAGCCCATCCAAGGTGTGGGCAGGATGTAGGTCACAATGTAGCAGCTGGTGCTTATGAGGACTCTCATATACAGGTCAGACACAGATTCAGTTTCTCCTACTAAAGAAAAGGCAGGAACGTCTGTATGGGTGAAGGAGATTAAAAAGGGTACAAGGTCTCTAGAGGAATTTTCACTTTTTTCTTTGAAACTTTTTGAATTTTTCTTTTTTTTCCCCTAAAATGAGCATGAATATGTTTTATAATCAGGACCCAACTAATAGTTTCCTCTGTACAGAAGTGTCTGGTAGAGTCCATAGGTATTTTTGAAACTGAAAAATTTACATCCTGCATGTGTCCTTCATGATGTTTTATTACAATTATATTCAATTGTTGGATTATTCATTTAATGTCTTTCTTCCTTTCTAGACTGCAGGTTCCATGAAGTTGAAGACTATGTTTATCACTTAAATCTCTACACCTGGCGTGGTGTCAGCACAGAGATGGTGCTGACAAAATGATCACTGAATGAATGTACTGCCATTTTAAAAATTATAACCAGTTTAAAACTACAGCCTTTTTTGTCTTTTTTTTTACTGACGGGTAACGGGATTGCAACCCTCGGTGTCGCGCCCGTACTGGGGACCGGCAACGGGATTGCAACCCTCGGTGTCGCGCCCGTACTGGGGACCGGCAACGGGATTGCAACCCTCAGTGTTGCGCCCGCACAGCGCTCAACCAGTGAGCGGGAACCGGTCTCCACATGGGATCCGAACCCTCAGCGGGAGCGCCGCTGCGCTCCCAAGCGGCGCACTCTCCAGTGCACCACTGGGCCGGCCCTAAAACTACAGCCTTTTATGACAAATACTATAATTTATTTCAAAGAAATTTTTTCCCTTAATTATGTAGGGAATCACTTTGACAAGCCCTTTTGATTAGTCAGATAAAAGGCAATCATGGGGAAGAAGCAAATAAATAATATAAATAATAATGTTTCAGACTTAGATTGTAAGTATTCTGTTGAAAACAGAACAGTGGTTATCTCTTAGAGTGAATCTAAGCCCATGCAAATTATGTAGGAATAAAGATAGATATTACAACAGATAACAGATAATGAATACATATATTAGTTAACTAGATTATGTAGAATATAAAAATATATGATATATGTTAACATAATATATATATATATATATATATATAAAATTGCATTACAATTACCCCAAAATTTAGTGCTTAAGACAATTTATTATTTCATGATTTCTGTTGATCAAATCTGAGGGCAGCTTACTCAGTGATTCTAGCTCAAGATCTCTCATGAGCTTGCTGTCAAGCTGTCATTATCTCAAGGCTGCTGGACTGAAGTATCACTTTCAAACATATACAGTCATATAACCGCCACCACAATCAAAATACTGTGTATTTCCATTACCCCCAAAAGTTCTCTCATGTCCTTCTGAAATCAATTTCCTCTCCCACTCCCATCTGCTGACAACGACTGACATGTTCTCTGTCCTGTCCCTGTAGGTTTGCCCTTTCCAGATGATCATGTAAATGAAATCATACAGCATCACATGGCCTTTCATATCAGCCTTCTTTCACTTAGCATAGTGTTTTTAGATGTATCTATGTTTTTCCAAGTATCCGTAGCATGTTTCTTCTTCTGCTTTCTTTAAATTGCTTTTTATTACTAAGTGGTATCTCACTGTAGAAATGTTTCACAATTTTTTCAACCATTCACTAGATGATGGACATTTGGTTTGTTTTCAGTTTTTGGCAATTATGAATGTACCTGCTATAGACATTTATGTTCATATCTTTATATGGATAGTTTCAACTCTCTTGGGTAAATACCTAGGAGTACAATTTCTACTGCATCATATGGTGAGTGGCAATTTAACTTATTAAGAAACTGCCAAGCCATTTTCCAAAAGTGGCTGTACCTTTTTGCACTCCCACTAGTGATATGTTAGAGATCCAGTATTCTGCAACCTTGTCAGCACTTGATTTTGTCAGTTGATGTTTCTGCTGTTTTTTCCTTTTTAGCCACTCTAGTGGGTATATAGTGGTACTCACTGTGGTTTTTATCTACACTTCTTTAATGATCAAAGATTTTGTACATCTTTCCATGTACTTCTTTGCCATCCTTCTTTCTTCTTTAGTAAAGTGTGCTTTTGCCCCCTTTTTATTGGGTTATTTATCTTTATTGGGGACAAAGAGAAAACTACAGCAAGAAAAGACTCAAAGGCTCATTCTCTCTTTGCCTTTCTAGAGTAAACATTCAGAAAAGGGCCTGATGGGCATGGCCAGGCACAGTGTGGACTGGAGAACTGGTATTCTGCACAGGTATTAGGCAAGTCTGAGCATCTCACCTTTGGGATCATAAACTCCCTGAAGTCAGACCACACTCTACTGAGTGGCAATGAGGGAGCTTCCCCCGAAATGAATGCAAATCTTCCAAGGAGAGATAAATTACAGAGTCAGAAATTAGATAGTCTTTAAATGTAGACTGAAAATACTTTCTCTCTGGGAAATGTGGGTCAATTTTCATTGAACTCTGAAATACTGGGACTGTCAAGCAGTAGGCAGTAAACTGGCACTAGCCAATTAATGAGACCCAAGGAGTAAGGAGGGAGCATTTTGTGGTTTAGACTTATGAGCTGTTTGAAAATACTTTTTTCCTTTGTATATACCCAAAAGAAATATATACAAAGGAAATTTTCCTCTGTTGTATCCAAAACTTTAGTTACATTATTTTTCAGCATTTGGTGCTGGTTGCACTTGTATATGGAGAATTAGGGAGGGCATGAATTGTATCTTGGAAAGAACAGCCAAAGGGTGACAGAGTCCTCTCCACAGCCAGAGTGAGGCAGCTGGTCATTTTACCAGCAGAGACCACTTGAACAGTTGGTAGCCAGAATAGCAACTTGGTTGAAAGGCAAGGTTTCCAGATCTTATATGAAACAGTATCTTAAGAAACCACAGAAAGAGCTCTTTGTAAAACTCCTTTCAGGAATTAAACTGGTAGAGTCTTGTGCCTTAATAATATATGTATGAAAATAAAGTGTAAACTTGGTTCATTGTCATAAGTTGGTCAAGGCATCATTACATAACAATTATAGTTTGTATTTAAAAGCACCTTTCCTTCAGTTAAATATTGCAATTGAACACATTTTTTATCTGTATCCTCCCAAAACTAAAAGTACAAGAAAAAAAAAGGAGAGAGAGAGAGAGAGAGAGAGAGAGAAATTCACAAGGAAAATTAGAGAAGATTTAATGGGAGAGAAGATTTTTTAAAAAATAGATGAGATGTCAAATCTTATTTAATAAAAAGCAAAAAGAGGAGCTATTAAAACTGAGAAAGCTGTGACCTAAGTGACAGTAGATGAGCAGGCCAACAAATTTGCACTATAGAATCCCAGAAATGCTCATGGATTGGCTGAAAAACAAAAGGAGTAGATGAAAGACTATTGAGCAGGCTATAGACCTCCACCATTCTATGCAGACAAACAACTACCCCTCTCCAAGCCTGGAAGGAGATTAGAGACATATTCTGAACAAAGAAAGAAGGGGGGGGAAGAGAAAGAGAGAGAGAGAGGAAGGAAGGAAGGAAGGAAGGAAGGAAGGAAGGAAGGAAGGAAGAAGGAAGGAAAGAAGGAAGGAGAGAGTATTCAGGTACATTAATAGCAGCTACAGAGGAAGGCAGAAGAAAGGCACCATGTTGAAAATAAGGAAGTTAAGTGACAGCTTATGCAGAAAATGGAGAAAAATCCCAGGGCCCTTGTGTCCCTCAGCTCTAAGAACACTGGAATCCAATATTACTCCTCAGGCAGGAAATTAGAAATTTTTTATCTGGAAAAACTGAACCAGAGAGTAAGTCCTATACATCTGATGTGTGGGGGCTCCAGAATCAGGAAAGCCAGTTGCTCCTCCCTACCCCACAAAGGAGGTCACTAGGTAATCGGCCCTGAAAGCACACAAAATGCTTTCAATTAGCAATTTAGAGCCACACTGTAAAATATGCTCAGGTATCAAGGAATCACCAAAAATTAAGGAAGCTTCCAACACAAGACTTTTTTTATACTACACAGAAAAATATAAAACTCAGAGGAAACAAAAATTAATGAGCTTATTATAGAATCTTCAGAGAAATAACAGCATTCATCATATTCTTGAAAAAAGAATGAAATATTATTTAAAAATAATAAAACAGAGATCAAGAGCTACTGGAAATTATAAAGTACTAGTTGAAATTTAAAAAATCAATTTAGATGTTGGAATATATAGTGAAGAAACTCTACCTGAAAGTAGAACAAAAAGTTTCAAAATAGAGAGTAGAGAAAAAAATATTTTTTTTAAAATTTAAGTATTCCAGAAGGACAGTACAGAGAAAATGGAAGAGAGGAAATTAACAAATAAGAAATAAGAAAAGAATAACTAGCAGAATTGAAAGTCATAAGTCTCTGGATTGAAAAAGGCCACTGGGCACCAATTAGTCTACTTCTTGGCTCAGCAATGAAAACTGCCTGCTCAGCAACAAGAAGGAAAACCATGGAAATTCATGTAAACAACATGAACTCTTGAGAAAATGGAGAGGGTGAAAGTGGAGGAATGGATCTGGGTGAGTGTGTTAAATTCTCATCTTCATACTTGGCATCTTTGGGAAGATGACCCTAAACCACATGTCCTAGGGTTAACTTAGATTAACTGATAAAAATAGGAAGAATGTACTTTGTAATTTGTACCTTTCTCTTTCCTCTAATATGTTGTGGAATAATATGTGGTCCTATTGTGCACAGATAGTACGCAGCTCACGCCAGCCAGTGATGTGCTGGAGCCAGCTTGTGCTGATTGTTAAATGTTCTGTGTCCTACATCACACTGGTAGCTTGAAATCAGCAAACACTACAAGTCAAAGAGAGGAATGCTGTTGTTGGCTTGTTTTTTCTTGAAAGCCAGTTTACCCGCTCACCACTACGAACACTTCGCCATGTAAGTCCAAAAACACATAAAATGGCCTATATCCTGTTCAGTGAAATGGGACTATCAATGAATCATTGAATGTTGCAACAATGTCAAATTTCTATAAAAGTTTCTAAATTCTTCTCTCAATGTTTGTTCTTATCTGGTCTGGTACAGGGTAATACTTTGCAGACATACTGATGCCTAGACCACACACGGTGTAGCTTTGCTGTAAAGTATATAAATTCTCTCCTCCACCCTTAACTCAATTTTAGCTGTCATAATATATTTCTCTTTGTTAGTTCCCATGTTAACAAACTTAATAAAACTTTGACATATACTCGAGGTCAATTTTCCTAACAAGTTTTAGTTTAAAACTACTTCATGGGATTAACAGAACTAAATAAGATAAAAAGTTGAAATTCTTAGGGGAGTACCCACCACATATTAAGTGTTCAATAAATAGCAAGGATAAGTACCATTATTAGATTATGAGCTTCTTAATGCAGGTTCTTGTTTGATTTTGGTTTTGTTTTATAGGTATAATCCTTAACACTTAACATCATGCTTGGTCCTTAGTATGTGTCCAATACATATTCATTAAAGAAATTAATGATTAACAAATAAATGATTGCAATGTTTATCCTCCTAAACTTAAAACAGACACTGTTTCTACATTGGAACCAAGGTGTGAGGAGTGTCAGAGGACAGGGAGTTTGCAGACCTCAAGCTACCCAAGTCCATTCTAACCTAGTTTGGTACAAGCAAGTTGTCCATTTTCTGAATTTAGCCTCATGGTTTGACTGAAGTAAACACTGTGAGGGATAACATTATTACCTCATTTAATCTTCATGACATCCCTATAAAGTAATATCATATGAGAAATTAAGTCCCAGTGAGATTAAATTAATTCTTCCAAATCTCTTATACATTAAATGAAAGAACTAGCATTCATACCCATATATTCAAAATCTAAGCGCACTCTTCTGCCTTCTGGATTCAAATACCTCCCTATATTATGGATCTCTTATTTGCAAAGAGTAGATTCTCAAGAAATCTTAAAAATATGGGACTTAAATTAAGATATTAGAATTTAGGATCCAACAGCTCTGGGGACTAGTTGTCCTCTCTCTCACACACACAGACCTCATGTTTTCTCTCATTGCATGTCTTCTCCATGCATATGTCTAACTAGAAAATCTTCCATAATTTTCCCATCAAAATTCCATAAGCTCCTGACCTAATTATCTAGCTAATACCCCAAACTGTCATTCTTATCATTCTCATAATGACTTTTGCACTAGGACATCCATTGACTTACTGATGAGCCTATGGGTGGGCCACCCTTGATGGAGGTAGGTGTCCACCTTTGGTCCCATCAGTGACAGCTCCTGAGCAGTATCCTTCCTTGCAGGGGCTGTGGTGGAATCATGTCAGCCAAAAACACATACTGGACACAGACAGCAATGGCTGCCCTGCCTACATACACTAAAGCTCTATTAGAGACACAAGGCATCAGCTAGGGGAACACAGGGTGCCTGATACTCCTGTGACACCTGGCATCACATATGTGCATAGCTCCCCAACTCTGTGAATGCTGCAGGCAGCCTGTTTCTGTAAGTAGGTTAATGGATGACCTCACACCCTTTGCAATGCCCTGCTCTTTCCTCATCCTGCAGCACTTTAAATCATCCCTGCAGTTAAGGTGGATTCACTGTATCCATAACATAAAGACTTTTTAAAAAAATATATGAGCTAATTAAGCATAATATAGAAGAATTAATCCTAAAAAAAATACTTTTATTGATTTTTCTGTTGCCATTGGCTGTCACTGTTGTTTTAAACTAATATGCTTGCATAGTCTTTGCCTGAAAGCTAATTCATTCTGCTCTGAGAAGTAAAACCCTTTCTTATAGTCTAATGAATATCATAAATCTAAAATGCTAATGATTGGATCTTTATCTTGAAAACTATAATATTTTGAGAAATTAGATCAAAACATGTGATTCTGCTAGATAGATAAAATTTATCTTTCCAAATGCTTACCACTAACTTATTTGTCTCTGAAATAAGATTATCTTTTTAAAGTCTCCCCTATTGAAAGTGGTATTCCAACACATTACATGATGTGCAAGTGAGTAGTTGTGCTTAGAGAAGTGCCACGTGGCCTCTGAGACCCCTCGCATCTCTCCCCAACCATGAACCAGAAGTAGCTGGAGTCACATGTGCTTCCATCCCATCCTCCGTGATTCTTCTTTTCTGTCTCTGTGGATCCTTGAATTTTGGATATGCCATGATTCCCTCCATATTCTAGCTACTCCGTATACACACAAACATATCCTCTGTACCACACCAGAGTGGGGAGGCGCCCGGCTAAAGGAGGCAGAATCTCAGAAATAAACAAAGAAAGAAAGAAGAATTCCACATCCTGCAGAAACACTTTGCA
>NW_007737557.1:22583-24546 GCF_000696425.1 Galeopterus variegatus | reverse complement strand
TTTTGGTGATGGGACACAATAACTAACTACATTGTATATTGACAAAACAAAACAAAAAAAAAAATAAAGCACCCTGCAGTTGCAGGTCACG
Organism: Galeopterus variegatus; assembly: GCF_000696425.1. Classification (NCBI taxonomy): domain Eukaryota; kingdom Metazoa; phylum Chordata; class Mammalia; order Dermoptera; family Cynocephalidae; genus Galeopterus; species Galeopterus variegatus. Next base: position 24,455 of record NW_007737557.1, on the reverse strand, counting down.
TGGCTCCAGCCTGAGGCAAGTCCTTCAAAGAGAACTGCAGGTATGAGTTGTTAGAATAAGGGTGTGCCAGCGAGGAAGGGGTGTCGAATGGTAAAGGGACCCAAGTGGGTCAGAGCACAGCAGCAATCATGCCCACTGTAGGCTTCCATTCTGCACAGTCCCCAGCTGTGCCCAGTTTCATTTCACTTTATTTCTTAGGGATATTCCCACTGAGCACTTCCTCCTTGAAAGAGTTTTTTCCTTTGGCTTCCATGGCACTATCCTTTCTTGATTGACTTCTTGTCTTTTTAGCAGCTCTTGCCCAACCATTTTGCAAGCTCATCTAACTCTACTCTGACCATGACTTTTGGAGTTCCTCAGCACTTGATTCTAGGTTCTCTTCCCTCTCAATACTTTTTCTCTATGTGATCTCATCCTATGGATTTAATTACTAGTCATAAGTAGATATTTTAAACACTGACATCTCCACCTACACTTCGAAGTCCAAATATGTGGTAAATACAACTGTCTTCTGTTTTATTCTGGCACCACAAACTAAACATTCTTAAAAACCATGATCATCCCCTGAGAATCGTACATCTTTCCCTTCTCCTCAGTGTCATCACCATTTATCAGTCTGTGCAAGTCTGAACCAATGTTATTTCTAAACTTTCACCTATTCCACTCATTTCTAAAAACTGTCCTTTTCTACATCTATAATACTACCACCCTAGTCCAAATTGCCACAATCTCTTGCAGATACTGAATATAACTAACTGGTAAAACCACTTCTACTCCCTCCCACCCACCAGGATGTCTTTCCCAGTAGACTGTAAGCTTTATGAGGTTAGGCGTCATGCTTATGTTATTTGTCATTGTTGTTGTTTTATATAAACTTCATATTTGGAACAGTCTTAAACTTATAGAAACAAAGCAGAAATAGGACAGAGTTCCCATAAAGCTTGCACCCAGTTTCCATTATTATTAACATCTTACATTAGTACGGTACATTTGTTACAAGTAATGAATCAGCATTATTATTATAATGTATATAGTTTATTCAGATTTCTTTTGTTTTGACTAACAAATTTCCAGCACAACTGGCAATAGGCAGCTCCTACAAACAGCTTACAAAAAACAATTTTCAGACCTCTTTAATGTCCCTCTTCTCTTTCAAACCTGTTTCCTGTCCCATATCCACAACTTACTCCCAGGAAGATTTTTACCCCCTGAAGTCTCACTTTCTTCTGTTGTGAAAGGGGGTTAAAAATGCTGTCTTTCAAGGGAGATCACTGTGAGGCTTGCATGCAAGGGACTCAGCAGGGTGCCTTGATACAGCAATTGCTTAAATTTGTTAGTGGTTAATATCATTGTTGCTAATTGCTTCCTTAGAAAATAAAGATCTGAAAATGGATCAGAGAATAGAGGACGGGAGGCTGAGGAGGTGCCCTAGTGAACTAAGCCCTGTATGTGCCTTAGACTTTCTCTCTGCACAGCTCCCATGAGTGGTTCATGTGTGTGGGGGGGTGTTTTTAGGGGCTGCCCACTGCCATTTGTGGCTCAGCTCTGTGGTTCAGGTTTGTCTGTGGTTCTTCATTTGCAGAGGAATCCCTCCACACCTTTCCCTTGTATCCCACCTGGGAAGAGCTGGGAAACAGATGCAGAGATGGGCTGGTCTCATGGGTGCCTGTTTCCCAACTCTCTCCAGCTTGGTTCTTTGCTAACAGCTGCTTTCAGAGCCAGAAGTGGGGCTCCTAGTCTCCTCATTTCTCTGGGGGACATGAGCAAGTGGAGTGTCAAGGCAGTAAATGCCATCTTCACTGACTTCTTGTTATCCCTCTTCTCAGAATCTGGGCTGGAACTTTGCATCTCAAATGCTGCAGTAACTACCCA
>NW_007737557.1:0-21763 GCF_000696425.1 Galeopterus variegatus | reverse complement strand
AGCAAGCTTAAAAAGTAAAGATATGGAATACAAATGTGGATATTTTCAGTAACTACTTTTGTTATAGCTATTTCTCACTCATTTGAGCTATGCTAAACATCTGTATAACATATTAGAATTCAGCTCATCTTAAGTCTGCCAATAACTCTGTGACCCCTGGCAAGTTATTTAGCCATGGTTGGCCTTGGTTTCAGGGTTCCTTTAAGCTTTAAAATGCAAATATTTTTAACAGAATTTGAGAATGTGTTCTTGAGAAGAACTTGACTCTAGGCTACTTATACCCAAATTCATAGCCAAACTCCCTCTCCCCAACCACCTGACCCTGAACATATTATTTTCAGAAACTTAGGTTGCTGTCCCTACCCTTAAAATGGTCTCCACTCGTACCTTCCCAACTGATTCCTCTCTTTGCATGTTCCTTTCATACACAATTTTGTCCCACACAGTAAACTTGGAATTGGAGTTTCAAGGCAACAGAAGTGATGCAAAGCTTGGGCTGTCTGTGCCAGGCACTGCGCCAAATGGCTAACAGATGCTCCTACCAAATCCTCCTGCCAACCCTGTGATATAGGTATGGGTATTATCCTCCCTGTTCAGGTGAGAAAAAACTACACACACACAGGCACCCACATGCACACACACCAGCTTCAGGGACCTTGGAAAAATTGCCCAGCGAGTAGGTGGCAATGCAGAATTCTGAATACCTGACTCCAGTGCCCAAGCTTTTGACTATTAAAATGTGTCCCTTGAAATAGGTTATTATTTACATCAAATTTCTTAATAATTAAGAGGAGAAAGGAGCTAAGATTATAGAGATGGCATATGACAGGGGGAAACCGCACATTAACTATATTGTGTATATCGGACAACTGTAGTGTTACAGTGAGGCTAATGGAATTGCCTAAGGTGGATCTAACTCCTACCCAGGTAGCTTCCTATTGCCAGTATGCTAACTTCAGAAATATTTAGAGAGATTTATTTAAAAACACACACAAAAAGGTATAACTCAGTAGATCTAAATCACAGTGGGCTTGGAGACCTACAATTTAAAAAGCCCCCAGGTGATTCGGATGCATTCCCAAGTATACAGATGACAAGAATTATGAAAATTTAGATTTGCCTTAGAGAGGGGTCAGTCCCATTTATAATACTAAAATTCCAGGCCACTGCTGCTTCCTCAACTTAATAACCTATTTAGAAATACCAGCAAAGCAGATTTCTAAGGGTTCTCTCTCCTTCCCCCATCCCCTCATGCCCTGCAAAGACATACAACTTCCTAAACTCATTTTCATCTTGAGCCGTAAGAACACTCTCTTCCAACAAGATCGTGGCCCCTTATTGACTCTGAGGCAGTGGGGAGGCAGAGGACACCCTGGGCCTGACCCACCCATGGGCTCTTGGTATCAGTACCATGTCTATAGGATACTCACCAAGTGTTTTGCACAATCTGGCACAAATTATAAAGGTAGCATCTGCCTTTCAACTCCTCTACCAGTTTTGTTTCATCCCCTCTCCTGCCTTGCTTTCTTCCCTGTCCCCATTTCTGCCTTGCTCCTCCTGGTCTTTGCAATCTGTTCCTGCATTGTCTGCCTCCCTGTTCCTCCAGCACAGCAGGCATGCAGTTGGTACCCCTTCCTGCTACCTGAGGATCTTTTACCAACTGCAACCAGATCCCTGCCCCAGAACTCTCTAGCCCCCATCTTTGCTTTGTTATTTTCTATGACACGGGTCTCCCTCTAACTTACTGTTCATTTTATTTATAATTTATTTGTGCATTTTTAATCTCAATTCATAAAATGTAATTCCAGGAGGAGAAGGATTTTGTCTGTTTCCGCTGTATCACCAGCACCTAGAACAGCACACAGCAGAGAGCACACACTCAATAAGCGTTTGCTGAATGTTCAGACAAACGGGTTTGCATGAGCTGGCCCTGAGACCATGATTATGTAAAACATACTTAGTTCAGAGTTTTTCTGTTCTGGTGCTAACACATGTGAACTTTGAAGTGTTACATGGACAGGGCATTGGCCAACATTGAATCACAGTGTAAAAAAGTCTATTTCCTTATTTCCTTCTTATTCCCTCTGATTACATCAGGGATAAAACTAAAAGGGTTTTGTTCTTCCCAACTCTGCAATAGGATACAAATCCTCTTAGGGCGATGACCTAACTAACTCTGTTATAACCCCACTCGGGAGAGAAACTGCATGAAAGGAATACCCCCACCAACTTTCCAAAGATGACAGACCCCTATCTCATTGTATGTTTTTCAGATTTATTCCTGAGAAAAGGACTGCATAGGAAATCAAGAGTTAAAACAGTAGAACTCCAGATAGGAATGAGAGTGGAAATGCCACCAATTAGAGGAGAAGAGTGCTGCAAGGAGATATTGGGCACTTGAGGTAAATCTTAGTCAGCTTTTTACTTCCATTCTGCAGAGTAAAAGCCACAGAGCCTGCAAGGTCACACGTCATCTGCCCACCCTTCCAGTTTCCAGTTACCTTGCTGTCCCCATTTCTGCCTTGCTCCTCCTGGTCTTTGCAATCTGTTCCTGCATTGTCTGCCTCCCTGTTCCTCCAGCACAGCAGGCATGCAGTTGGTACCCCTTCCTGCTACCTGAGGATCTTTTACCAACTGCAACCAGATCCCTGCCCCAGAACTCTCTAGCCCCCATCTTTGCTTTGTTATTTTCTATGACACGGGTCTCCCTCTAACTTACTGTTCATTTTATTTATAATTTATTTGTGCATTTTTAATCTCAATTCATAAAATGTAATTCCAGGAGGAGAAGGATTTTGTCTGTTTCCGCTGTATCACCAGCACCTAGAACAGCACACAGCAGAGAGCACACACTCAATAAGCGTTTGCTGAATGTTCAGACAAACGGGTTTGCATGAGCTGGCCCTGAGACCATGATTATGTAAAACATACTTAGTTCAGAGTTTTTCTGTTCTGGTGCTAACACATGTGAACTTTGAAGTGTTACATGGACAGGGCATTGGCCAACATTGAATCACAGTGTAAAAAAGTCTATTTCCTTATTTCCTTCTTATTCCCTCTGATTACATCAGGGATAAAACTCTTTGGGGGTTAAAATGTCTTGAACACTTACAAATTTCATTTTCAACCAAAAAAAAAAAAAAGATCAGGTCTTTATCTTAGATCCTTGGTAGGCAACTGAATCTGGCTAAAATTTAAGAACAGTTTTTGTTTTCATTGTTTTTTATTTAATTATTATTGTCAAATAATTTAGTAACATGTAATTTCCCTCTTTAAAATTTCCTTTATACTTCAATCTTCGTTTTTGGTCCTCATTGCTAAGCAGAGCTATTGGAAAGGTAGTAATACTGCAGTTCAGGAAAAAGGAACAGAGTTAATTTCAGAGCCTCTTGAAACAGAAATAGCACTGGAAATAGAAGCTATAAAAAGGCTTAAGAACTGTATAACAAGGGAGTTTAACAAACTATCTGCAGCAATAGAGAAGGGATATGCAGGGAGCTCAAAAAGTATCAGGGAGTTGAGAGAGTTAATAGAAAGAAAGTACAAGCTGGGTTGTCCACAAAATCAAATTCATGAAATAAATGCAAAACAAGTCTCACAGAATGGGGAAAGAAAGGGAAAAGAAATCAAGATAAGAAAAGAGGGTGTAAAAGAGATACTTAGAGGGCTGGTCCAGGACATACAATCTAAGCTAAGAGGAATACTGTCCTCACTTCAGCAGCACATATACTAAGCTAAGAGGAATACCTGAAACAGAGGCCAAAGCAAATGGAGCTGAAATAGTACTTAAGGAACTAATTGAAGATAAGTTTCCAGAGTTCAAGAACAAACTGCATCTACAAGTAGGAAAAGCACACAGGGTACCTTTAAAATTGGACAAAAAGAAAGCAATATCTAGACATATTCTGGTTACATTTTAAAATTTTAAGGATAAAGAAAAAATTCTACAAGTTTCTAGACAGAGAAAGCAAGTTGCCCATAAAAGGTCAAAAGTCAGGCTGACCTCAGATTTTTCTCCTGCAACTCTAAATGCCAGAAGACAATGGAACAATATCTACAGAGTTTTATACCCTGTCAAGTTATCATTCCTGTACAAAGGCAACTGGAAGACACTCTCAAATATGCAGAGGTTAAGAAAGTATGCTAACCAAGAAACTTCCCTGAAAAGCTTGCTGAATGATTTACTGCAGCAAACAGCGAACATGAACTAAAGTATCTCAAGAGTAGGCAGGCACTTGTATGAAAGAAACTTGCTACAAGACTGGTACTATCCAGACCCCAAGAAACCAAAGAAGACATCAATAAAGTTATGCTGATTGTACCTTGAAGCACGTCAAAATCCAGCAGGACCGTAAGATAACAGCAAGGATGAGGTCAGAAAAGAGACAGAGCCTTGGCAAGACCCTGCACCCGGATCCTTGCTCAGAGCCTCCCCAGCTTACGTCCCCCTCCATCCTGCTTTTCACTTCCCACTTTCCATTCCCTCAACCCCCTCTTTAAAAAGCCCTTAGCAAACCTGAGTGTTTGAGATGGCTTTAGCCTGGCCATTATCCTTCAGGTTTGCTGGATAAATGGGTTTGCCTACCATCTCTCCTCGGGTCACCGATATTTCTGAATAAAAGCTGACTACCTATTCCACCAAAAAGGAAAAAAAAAATCATTTATAGAAAGATAAAAGAGGACAGAAGGGAGGGATTAAGGAAGGAAGGAGAGAAAGAAAGAAAGCAAGTGAAAAAGAAAGAAAGAGGAAGGAAGGGAGGGAAGAAAGGAGGGGGAAGAAGGGAGAAAGAAAGTTAGTTTCAAGGAAACACTAGTTCAGGTGGTGCTTAGATTTTCCAAAAAATGATATAGCAATTATTAGCACTTCCGGAGCAAATGCACACATCCCTATTCCTGGGGGAACACAGGCAGCATATCCTTTGAGACTAATATCCAGTTCAATAGCAGCCCAATATCCCAGTTGAATGCATATGGATGCACTTCCTCTAACATACGTTCTCTGGGATAGACCCTGAAAGTCAATTAGGTACTGGGAAGGTTAACATGAGGAAATTTTTAAAGGGAAACAAAATTTTTGACTCTTATCAGTCTCCTGTAAGATTAGGATCGATGTTTAACAAGTGATGAGAACAAAGGGGACCCAGGTAAATCCTGGAATTATCCTTCTAGAAGGGCTCCCGAGGATGATGTGTCATTTCATCATGCTGATGAGTGACAACGTAGACCCCAATTCTGATCAGTTTGTGTGTTTAGTCCCCTATGTAGTCTCTACAAGAACATTGATGTGACCCTGCCCCTATCTGACCTCATTTTACCTGCAGAATGCAGCACAGAAATTTGCTGATTGCCAAGCTCTCCTCACCGGCTACCACCAGGGACATAGACTGCCTGCATCTTGGACCAAGAGCACTTGTCATCCCGAAGAAAAAAAGCCTCAGACATATTTGAACTATCAAGAAAAAACAAAAACAAACCAAATCTTTCTTATCTTTCATTGTGCATTTGAATGCAATTTATTTTCATTTTTGTATTTTAAGAGGAAACTGTTGGAGGCTTGATGGTTAGAATAAAAATGAAGTATAAAGCATATTGCTCCCCTCCCCAGAGCTGGCACGATAAATGTCTTTGTCTCAGCTCTGAAATTTGTATTCACCACTATCCAGGAAGAAAATACAAGATAATGTCCATTCTGCTAAATTTCCCCCTATTTTGTTTATCTTTGCAAGGTAGAAATTTAAAGAAAAATGAAATACATTAATCTTTATCTAGTAATTTATTTCCCCTCCCACCACCACCATTAAATGCTTTAAAAGGCATATTCTTATAAGTGACCTTGTATTTCTTTCTAAAATCTGCATCCTTCTTGGTCCTTTTAAAGCCAAACAGGTCACTGAGCTTAACTCAGTCTCATGGGACCTTTTCTCATCCTTCTCTTCAACCGTGCTAAGTAACATCTCTGGATTCATTGAAGAATCTCCCTGTAGGAAGGGGCCAATGGGTCTGGAAGTCATGGATCATCCCAAGATATTACATTCCTTGTGAGACCTCCTGATAAGGACTTCTGACACCACAAGCAACATTTTCCTCCATTACTGAGTATATTAAGGGAGTATGTAGTTTTCCTTTCAACCACCCCCCTAACTCCAAATGAAATCAACTTCCCAGATGTATCCTTTGTCAGTTTTGAAAATTCAAGGACATCAGAGATGACATAGAATCAAATTTGAAAGGAAAAGAAGACCATTGGTTTAAAACTAAAATAAAGCAAGCAGCAATTTATGATGAGTGTGGGAAGGTGGCTGATCGAGCCTCTGCCTACCCTGCCACCCCAGCCTCTTTTGACATCTCTTAACTTCCTATGATCTTGGCTTCAACCCCAGAAAAAACTAATTGTTCCCTCAATGAATACTGCTTCATGGCTCAGGACTTTGCTGAAGATTTCTTTACTATTTGAAATGCTCTTCTTCTGCCTCATTCTTCATTGTATGCTTGCAAAATTTCCCCTTCTTTCAAGAATCATTTTAAACACCAGTGTCTTATGGAGCTGATAATTGTATTAGCATTTGTTGAGTACTAATGTATGGCAGGCACTGTGGTGATCTCTGTGTGATTATCTCATTTACACCTAACATCACCACTTTGAGATAGATATTCCCATTTTACAGATGAAATATCTCAGGAAGTCAAGAGTGAAAATTTCAGGCCACCTAAGTGGAGATGGGGTGGTATTTTGATTGAGATTGCATTTAGTCTATTCACTATTGAGTCTTCCAAACCATGAAGTTAGTATATTCTTCCACTTATTTAGTTTTTTTCTGGATTTGATTATACTTTTTGGGGTGTTATTATGAATCATATTTTTATTAAATTTTATATTTGATTTATTTGTTGTTATATAGAGAAATTCAACTGATTTCCATATATTGATGCTGTAACTAGCAAACTTAAAGAAGGATTAAATAATTTGCCAAATTTATATAGCTAGTAACTTACAAGGTTGGGGTACAAACCAATGTCTGTAGAACTGTAGACCCTATAGCCTTAACATCTCCTAAATAGCTTTCCTTTGTAATTCTTGAAAATATTCATCTATCCATAACTTTAACTAAAGTAATACCTTTATTGTCTCACTATAGTCTTTTCTTCTCTATTTGGAATTACATAATTTTTTTTTTTTTTTTTGTCCTTTTTTTGAGACCGGCCGCACCACGCTCAGCCAGTGAGTGCTGTGAGCGCACCGGTCATCCCTATATAGGATCCGAACCCACGGCGGGAGCACTGCTGCGCTCCCAGCGCCGCACTCTCCCGAGTGTGCCACGGGCTCGGCCCTGGAATTACATAATATTTTATTTACAAATAATTTTTTATGTTTCCATCTTCTTTCTTCCTATCTAGAGGTTCTGTTTGTATCCTTCAGGAATTCATAGAGTCTATTTGTCTTAGAGCAGGAATATTGACATTTTGGACTGGGTAACTATTTGTTTTAGAGGCCTGTGCATTGTAACTTGTTAAGCATCATCTCTGGTCTTTACCCACTAGATGCCAATAGCAACTGACCTCTTGTCATAATTTTAAAAAAATTTCTCCAGTTATTTCTAACTGTCCCTTGGGGAGGAAAACTACCCCCGATTGAAAACCACTGTCTTGGAGTTCGCTTCGAACTCCACTTCCAGTTCCACTGGTGGGATGAATTTTCTAGAAATAATCAATCCCATCACCTTACCAGCGATTGTTTCAGAAAAAGACATGTGACTGAATTTGGGCCAATGAGACTGGAGTTGAGGTCTACTGTGGTTTTCTGGCAAAGTTCTTTTTTTAAGAGAGTCTTCTAAAGACTATCATCTGTTTTCTGAACACTATTGGGTGCAGGTGGGACTGGAGCTGCTGCAACCATTTGCTACTAGCTTGAGGATGAATATGACACACAGAGTACAGTGCACCAAGAGACTCCTAGAGAAAAGGAGACAGAGCCACCAGGTCAAGTCTTCTAGGTAGGTAAGACACTAAATTTACTAACCGCTCAAATTAGTTGGTGATGAGATTTCTTTCCTCTCACCCTAGTACTCCTTCCTTCCTTCGTCCTTCCACTTTGTACCTTAAGTTTATTGAAAACTGAATTGATTATACTCTCAAAAATAATAGCATGATATTCTCTCTCTCTCTCTCTCTAATGCAGCACCCTTTCATCATTTTCTATCACGTTTCCCATTCCCCTCCCTGCTTAGGCAATCACTCCAGTATTTTGACTATATAATCATCAAACCCATCTTTACAGATTTATTTAGATACACACATGAACTCAAAGTTGGTGTTATATGTGCTTTGGTTTCCATGAAAGGTATTGTGTATACATTTCATTCTATTTTCAACTTTTTCCATGATGGTACACATAAACCTAATTCCTTAGCTACATGGCATTCTGTTTCTTATCTCGTTTTATAGTGAGGGTCACATGCATTCTCCTTACCATAATTTTACCACAAGTAATTCTAAAATGGGCGTTATTGTATATGCCTCACTGTGGAGCTGGGATATAAATGGACTTGTTATGACACTAGCCCAAGGGTGTTCACGTACTTAACTTTCACTGATCCATTGTGCTCAGGAATAGATCCTTCAATCTAAACTCCCACAGAAGTACATCAACCTTCCTCCTCATATCCTAAACAATCCTGGATATTTTTAAACTTTCTTATTTTTCTAATATGATCCTTGCAAAGTGGTATCTAACTGGTTTATTTGTATTTTTGAGGATATTAATGAAGGTGGGTACTTATTTATGTATTTATAATAATACCTACTTCAGAGAATTGTCATGAGTGTATAAATTGATATACATAAAAAATGTAATTCTTGGGAACATATTATTAGCTATTCCTATGATTACTATTATTGTCAATATTACTACTACTACTACTACTACTACTACTACTACTACTACTACTACTACTACTACTACCACTACTACTACTACTACTGCTACTACTACTACAACTACACATTAGCCCTTTGGTCTTTTTCTATGATTTGCTTGTTCGTATGCTTTCTCCAATTTTCTATTGTGCTTCCTATCATTTACTTAATTCTTTGTGTTATTTTATATTATAGATATCAATCCTTTGTGTAAATGGAGCAAATATCACCTTCAAATCTTGTCGTAAAGCAGGTAACTTTGTCTATTAAGTTGTCAGTAAAAAGAAAAGTGCAATTCGGATATGGACAAATTCATCATTTTTCTCCTTGCAAGCATTTTTCTTTTGGGGTGCTCTTTAAGAGTTCCTTCATTACCTCAAGATGACAAGTATTTTTCTATACTTTTCTTGTACTGACTTTAGATTAATACTATTTAAAATTCTGGAGTGAAATAGAAGTAAAATTTTTTTTTTTTATTTTCAATCCAGTGAACCTATTTTTCCAATAACATTTCTTCAAAAATTTATTCTTTATCCCACTAATATGTGATGCCTCCTATATCATACACCTGTGTCCCCTTCATATATGGGTCCAATCCTAGGTTTTCTATTTTATTCCATTGTGTGTTGATTGGTTCTTGGGTTAGTGACACACAGCGCCTTTAACTATGCTTTTGTAATACATTTTTATGTCTGTTTTTTAAAGGCTGCCTTTTGTTCCTTCTAAAAGTGTGACTGCTAAAATTTCTGTTGAGATTCTCTGACTCTTAGCAGCTACTTTATGCTTTGCATCTTAGTCTTGCAGGCTGTGCTAATAATAAATTTGCAAAGGCATCAAAGGGAAAGTTGGCTTATCCTGTCTTTTCAGCTTTCTAATTCTTTCCAACATATGTTTTCCATATTTTATCCAGCCTTCTTAGTTGTCATTGGTGAGAAATTCGACCTGTAAATTGCTTGACCAGCATAGCCAGAAAATTGATTATTAAAAAATACTGATCTTCTAATCATCAACCTTTCTGAACTCTCTTATTAGTTCCATTATGTTTTCTGTATCAATAACCCTACCTTTGTTGCCTTCTGTCACAGATTGAGTTTATTTGTAGGAGATTCTGGGGGTAGAGTTGGGTGTTCAATGTGTTTATTGGGAGATCAATTATGAAAGGAAAGAGGTGGAATCAGCATAGAGGAGAGGGAAAAGTTAAACCTTCTGCAGACCTTACAAAGCCTCAGCCATCTTAGCAGGGAATTCTGGAGTGAGTATTGCCAATCACGGTTCTCCCATACTGGGTCAAAACAGCCAGGCCTTTATATGCTACCTTGTTCAATCACCACATAACAGGTGACCTAGGCAGTGCATGACCTCAGGTGAGGAGACGAAGTTCTCTGCAAGTGAACTAAGGCCCTCAAGGCCCTTTACTGACTAAGCTACTACTACTCCCAGCAGTGATAGCAAGTCCTTTATTGAAGGGGAAGATGAGCCATCCTTCTCTATGTCTACCACAATTTCTAAGTCATATAAATATGCATCACATATATGCATCATATATATACATTATATATGTATGTGTCTTGTGTATATACACACACATATACAGAGGGAGAGAGAGGGAGAACTCTGTTAATTAGTAAGAAAGGTAAAAGTGTTTTTAATTTTGAATTTGCTTTATTTTCTTAAAATGTTACTTAGCAAGAAGTTATTTGATTTCAAGAAATATGGGATTGTTTTGTTAGCTATGCTTTTGTTATCAGTTGTTATCAAATTTTGTTATAAATTTTATAGCACTTAATTAGACAACATATTCTTTATATTGTTAATTCTCCAAAATTAATTGAGGCTTACTTTTTTATAAAAGAATTCTGGCAAAATATGCATAACATAAAATTTACCATTTTAATCATTTTTAAGTGTACAGTCCAGTGGCATTAAGTACATTGACATTGTTGTGCAACTATCACATCTCCAGAATTTTTTTATTTTTCTGTACTGAAACTCTGTACCCATTAAACAATAATAGCACATCTCCTCCTCCCAGCCTTGATAACCACCGTTCTACTTTCTCTTTCTATAAATTTGACTTTAGGTACCTTATAAAAGTAATATCATACAATATTTGTCCTTTTGTGTCTGGCTTATTTTATTTACCATAATGTCTTCAAAGTTCATCTATGATGCAGCATGCATAATAATTTCCTACTTTTTTAAGGCTAAATAGTATTTCATTGCATATATGTGCCTGTATTAGTTAGTTGTCTGTTGCTCATAACAGAATACCTGCAACTGGGTAATTTATAAAGCAATGGAACTTATTTCTCACAGTTTTGTAAGCTGGGGAGTTGGAGATGGAGGGGGTACACCTGCTGAGGGCCTTTTTCCTGGTGGGGAATCTCTATAGAGTCCAGACGTGGCACAGGGCATCACATGGCAAGAAGGCAAGAGCATGTTCACATGCTAGCTCAGGTATCTCTTCATCTCTTTATGAAGCCACCAGTTCCATTCCCATTAATCTATTAACCCATTAAATCATTAATTTATGGTTTAATTAACCCATTTATGAGGGCAGAGCCCTCAAGATCCACTCACCTTCTAATGATCCCACGTTTCAACACTGCCACATTGGGGATTAGGCTTCATCATAACTTTTGGAAGGAACATTCAAACCATAGCAATACCACATTTTTTTATCCATTGATGGGTAAAAAATGGGTTTATGTTATTTTTACCTTTAGCTATTGTAATAATGTCACACACACACAAAAAAGCATGGGTGTGCAAAATATCTGTTTGAGTCCTTGCTATCATTTTTTTTGTGTATATGCCCAGAAGTGAAATCACTGGATAAAATGGTAATTCTATACTTGATTTCTGAAAAACCACCACACTGTTTTCCATAGCAGCTGTAACATTTTACATTCCCAAGGTTTCCAGTTTTTCCACATCTATGTCAACACTTGTTATTTTCTGTTTTCTTAATAATAGCCACCCTAATGGGTGTGAAGTGGTATCTCATGGTTGTTTTGATTTGCATTTCCCTAAATATCAGTGATATTGAGCATCTTTTTCATGTGCTATTGACCACTTGTATATATTTTTTGGAGAAATGTCTATATATCTTTTGCCCATTTTTTAAATGGGTTGTTTGTTTTATTTTTGCTGAGTTTTAGGAGTTCTGTATATATTCTAGATATTAATCTCTTATCAGATATGTAATTTGCAAACATTTTCTCCCATTCTGTGGATTGCCTTTTCACTCTGTTAATAACATCTTTTGATAAAATAAATGGTTCTGAGAAAACTAGACATCCACATGCAAAAGAATGGACCTATACAAAAATTAATTCAAAATGTATCAAATGCCTAAATGTACAAGCTAAAACCATAAAACTGTGAGAAGAGAGCATATGAAATAGCTTCATGACACTGGATTTGTCAATGATTTCTTACATATGACACTAAAGGCACAGGCAACAAAAGAAAAAATAGACAAATTGTATTTCCTCAAGATCTAAAATGTTTTTGCATCTACTTCAACTCCCCTCCCTGAAACACACATCCAGAGGCCAAATCACCTTATTCCCAAAGTGTTTCACAATGTTTTTATTTTGTTTGGTAAAATTGCTCTAAAACCCATTAACCTCCTTATCCCTTCTGTGGAAGTTCCAAGATTCCAGGGAAGGGAGCCAGCAGCCTCTGCTTATTTTTCAACTGGTCTAGAATTAGACTTCAATTTTCTGTTACGTGCATTTTAAGGCATCTATATTTGCTCTTGATTGATTACATCTTCCTTCCTTCCTAGTATTGAGGGCAGGAATTATTTCCTCTCCCTCTCTGTGTTCCCAGTGCCTGGGCAGTATCAGACAGGCATACTGAACCTGGTATGGGTTGAGTGTTGTGGCTCTTATGAAGGCTAATAAAATGGAATCCCAGTTGTCAGGAAGCTTAGTATTTAGTGGAGAGTGAAGAGGAAGAGACACTTGGTTTGGTCTTTTCTATTGATTTTCAGTGCTGCAGTATATGAACACAATTTATCAAGAGTTAAACACAAATTATATCCATAGTTTCAGAATGCCAGTAAGAGGAAGAATAATCTATTACTTTCCAACATTATCACATTGATAACTAATGCAAAACCAGCTTTTCATCTGTGTATAAAACCCTTTTCTTTTGCTAGGTATTACTGTACTTAAGTGCCTCCCAAAGCAATTGCTTTTTCTTTCTGCTTTTAATACCAGGCCATTAATCCCAATGTTCTGTTTGGAGTAAGGTGATATGTGTGAACTCAAGCTTAGGAATTACGTAGTTAAAAGCCCACATTTGAAGAGGCAAATGCAAAATGGGATTTCATTTCTTTCTGGCATAAGGCTTTTAAGTGTCAGAAAAGTAACAATCTATAGAGAAGAATTTTTCAACAAGAGCTGCAGCTCTGATATTTTAGTCACAGTTCTCTCCAAATCAGCTGCAGATATGAATCTTGTTGGAGTAATGATAAGAAAGCAATTGTGTAAATTTGATTTAAATCCTTTGACAGTATATCTACATTCTATAGTCAATAAAAAAAGAGAGAGAGAGAAGAGTTTCATGGGTCACGGAAATGATTGCTACAAAGCAAATATACCTCTTCCTCGAATATCATAATGCAGGACTTTATTCTCCAATGCTTTGGCTTCTACTCCTGCAGCAAGCTTTGCAGCCCATTTGAATCAGACCCATTTACCTGATGCATAGGACAGAAAGAGAGAAGGTGATTGGGAAACATGCATTTGGGATTGATTGTCACTGAAATGGAAATATTTTTTCATTTACATGTAGAAACAGAACTTTTCTACCAGAAATTCTCGGATATTTCATGTTTTCTAGGATTAGGAGGGATGTATGTGGTCACACTGATCAAAATCTCTTTTTTGAGACACATAAATGAGATGCAAAGCTCCTCTAAGACCCACGCTTGCAGAAGATGACTTACACACATTAATTATCTTAACAAGAGAGGTGGTGGTCATCTCCTTGTTATAGGCCGGACCATGAGGTTCAGGGAAGCAGGGTCTTAGATAGAATCGTGTCACAGCTGAGATCTGACTCTACACCTGCTTTTTCTATGCTTTGCCAACTCCTGGATGATTCAAGATTAGGAGGAATTCCCTACTTTTAGCAAATCAATATGTTAAGATCCACAACCACAAAATAACAAATCAGAAGGTGATTCTTTATAGTATCAGGGGATTTCCTAGGGAGTCACCTTAAATAGCCAACACATTTAAAATAATAAAATTGTAAATATAAATATTATTTACTTTGTTTCATTTACATTCACCATTACAATAATAATTTCCATCTATCATGCATTTACATATTTTACATAGATTATGTCATTATTTCTTCACAATCCCCCTGTGAGGTGGGTCCTATTTTAGCCCCACTTTAGAAGCAAGGGAACTGGGGTACACAGAGTAAACACATCTCTTAATGTCATATACCCAGAGGTGATGAAGGCAGGATTTGAACTGGTTTGTCTAATTCCTGAATTCATACTCCAAGGCAGTACACCATGTCTCCACTGGGTGAAACATTTCCTCAACCTATGATATGATACTATGCCACTCAGGAACTTCATTCTTTTGACAAATCACTTTACTAATAGGTCACAGTGAATTTAATGTCAGGCAGGTGCCAACTGAACATGGTTATTTGCTTATCACTTTACTGGGTGAGGAAGTGGAGAGTGACAAAATATATGATGTGGTCATTGCCCTTGTGGAACTTTTTATCTATTGAGGGAATCTCCTGAATTCCATTAGTGTACCCTAAATATGGAAGTCTATCTATTAAGTTCCAATGTTGCTTTTAAATCACTACGGAATAATGGGCCACAATAATCAACCTCATTGTATATCAACAAAATAAAATTTAAAAAATAATAAATAAATAAATAAATAAATAAATAAATAAATCACTACGGAAGCAGTCCTGCATTGGAGCTAAGCTACACCAACAGGTTTTCCAATATGCTAGCCTGCTTTGGTGAACTTAGGAAATGGCCATCAGAAAGGAGAGCCCATGATACACTTTTCCCCCTTTTCCTCTTCACTGCTATTTCACTAGGAAAAAGAAAGAGTACATGTACAACGTATGGTAACATACGTTACCATAATTAGATGTAAATTTGAAATTTACAAAGAGAATTCAGGGAGAGTGAAAAAGTACTGCCTTGGAAGCTTGAGGAGGCTTAGAAGTTGCTGCTAGCTCCTCTCAGAGGATTTGCACCACATGCTTGGTCCTGCGTTGCCACGCTGCTTTCTCTAACCAGCAGGATGCACGGTGTTCCTAGCCAAGGTCCCCAAGCTGCAGACTGCTTAGATGCTACTTGTGCTGTTCTCTCCAGGGAAAACCGCAAGTGGGTGTGGGGAGTCCTGCTGTTTCATTTTCCTAAAAGGAGAAGTATCTCTGAGAACTTGGTATTAAAATTAAAAAATGAAATGTGGTATTGAAATGCTGGACTAAATATAAAATACTTTGAAGTTTCAGGGTACTGAGAATACCTAAAGCCCCCAAGCATTCTCTAATCTTGCTGCCACCAAAAGTCATCATTTCCTGCTTGGACTCTTGTCATAACTTTGGGGTTCTTCTTCCTATTCCCCACAATGCCCTCCTCCAATTCTTCCTGGATACTTCAGTCAGAACAACAGGTTTTAGCCTGCCAGTCTTCCACACAGCACTTTCAGTGGTTCCCCATTATATGTAGAGTAAAATTCCAAACTCGTTGACATGGCATGCAACACTCATGTCTCCTCTCTTTGAACTTTTACTCTAGCACAAGTGGTTCTCAGCTGGGAGCAACTTTGGGGGACGTGTGGTTGTCATAACTCCAAGAGAGAGAGGAGTATATGGCATCTACTTGATAGAGTCTAGGGATGCTGCTAAACACCCTACAAAGCCCAAGACAGCCCCCTACAACAAGGAATTACATGGTCTGATGCCAAGACATGCAGAGGTGGAGAAACCCTGCTCTAGACAAATGCAGCCAGGAGTTGCTCCTGGAGTGTTCTGTGCACATACTCACCACCATGCCTGCTCTGCTTTCCATCTTCAGTGCTTAAGTGTCACTCCTACCCGTGCACTCCTCAAAGCCTTCCTAGTGAAATGCTTCCTCCCCCCTCTGAATTTTTATAGTATGTTCTGATCCCATTCCTGTGTTATTCTTCTTAAATATTTTCTTTTCCCAACTGTATTACAGACTTTTGAAGTGTAAGGAATTTATCTTCTCTCCTTCATATCCCCTGCAGTACGTAGGACTATACAAGTATTCTGTTGTTTGACTGGACACAGAAAAAGAGTTCATTATGACTGTGGCATTTCTTTACAGCTATGTCTGTCCACTTGCTTTATAACTTGATCACTGCTACTGCAGTCACTGAATTCCTAATATGTAGACTCAAGCACAGTTCCTTTGTTTAAGATACTGACAGTTTCAGCAGGCCCACAGCTCAGGGGAGCTTAGTTGAATATTGGTGACCAGGTATGGCCCTGTCTCCGTCACGCCTCTTGCCCTGCTATTATCCTAAATGAGTGGCCATGTGGAACAAATCACTGATGTGAAGGACAAGGCAAAATTACCAGGAAAGAAAGCATGAAATGGTAAATGTTTTATTTAATCTAGAATGATATGGAAATGTTTCATCTGATGCCAGCCTGCTGTTTTAAACAACCTCAGCTTCATTATTCAGAACTGCTAATGTTAATGTATCTTTGCAGTGGAAAGGTTGCTAAGTAGGCTAAGAGAACACATTAGTGGGATTGTGTGTGTCCTGGTGGCTGCCTCTCATGCAGATAAATGGTTCAATTTAACTTAATTTACCAAACATGCATAGAGCAGCTAACATATAAAATGTACATATGTACAATGCCTGACATATGTGGGGTGGGTGATATAAAGATGCCCTCAGAGAATTCACAATCTGGTGGGGATATAAGGTAAAATAAGATGAATGGTGGAAAAATTGGGTTCTAGGGGCGCTCCAGGGACAGAGTAACTAGGTTTAGAGGAAGGAGCTGAGAATCACTTTTAAAACCTTTCATAAATGAGAAATGGGTAAGTTTCGTTTTTCATTTTTTTTTCATTTTTTAAATATATTATATCTTTATTTTTGCAACAACAAATTACCACAAACTTAGTGGCTTCAAACAACACAAATGTACTATTTCACAGTTCTGTAGATCAGAAGTCTGACCCGAGTCTTGCTAAGCTAAAATAAAGATGTCATCAGGGCTGCACCGCTGTCTATAAGTTCTAGGAAAGAATCTGTTTCCTTGCTTTTCCAGCTTCCAAACTGCCCACATTCCTTGTCTCGTGGTCCCTTCCTCCGTTTTCAAAGCCAGCAGTGGAGGGTTCAGTCCTTCTCATGCCTCATCTCTCAGACCACTCTTCTGCCATCTGTTTCCATTCTGAAGGACCCAGGTGCTTAGATTGTCCCCACCTCGATAGTCAGGATAATCTCCACATCTCAACATCCTTAATCTTAATTACCTCTGCAAAAATCCCTTTTGCCAAATAAGGTAAAATATTCATAGGTTCTAAGGATTAGGGTGTGGATATCTTTGAAGAGCCATTATTCTCTCTACCACATAATGTAAAACTTACAGTAAATTGCATAAATCTTAAGTATATAACTTGAATTTTTACATGTGTATCCACCCTTATAACCACCACTAAGAAAAAAATATAGAACACTTCCAACATTCCCATCTTCTGGTCCATACACTTATCCAAAAATAACCACTCTTTGACCTGCATCACCACTGATTAGTTTTGCCTGTTTTTAAGCTTCATACAAATGGAATCAAACAATATGTACTACTTTTGTGTTGGGCTTCTTTTTCTTAATACTGTATCTCTGAGATTCATCCATGTTCACATTACTATTGCAGGAGTTTATCTTTTTCATTGCTGTGTATTATTTCATTGTGTCAATATACTACAACTTATTTACTCATGTTATTATTGATGAACATTTACATTGTTTACAGTTTGGGGCTACTGTGAATGAAGCTATCATGAACTTTCCTTTGTACATCTGTTGAATCATGTATATACATATCTTCAGCTTTAATAGATATTACAAAAGAGTTTTCCAATGCAGTTGTACCAATTTATGCTTCCACCTGCCATAATAAGAGTTTTAGTTGCTCTACATATGCACCAACATTTGATATTATCATATCTCTTGATTGGGGGCTTTAGATGAGATTATAGTGGTTATCTCATTGTAGTTTAAATTTGCATTTTCTTGATGACTAGTAATCTTGAGTACGTTTTCTTATGCTTATGCTTATATAATATCCATGTATACTGTGTTCAAATTTTTTGCCCATTTTATTTTTAGTTCAGTGATCTTTTTTTTTAAATTATATATTTTAGAAAGAGTTCTTTGTCAGACGTGTGCATTGCAGTATATTTACCACTTGCGACTGACTACTTTTTCACTCTCTTAATGGTTACTTTTGATGGATAAAAGTTCTTAATTTTAATAAAGACCTCTTTATCAACCTCCTTTGTAGTTAACATTTTTGAGTTCTATTTTAAAAATTGTTGCTCACCTCCAAGGACATGAAGTCATTCTCCTAGGTCATCTAGATGCTGCATTTCTTTGCCATTCACATTGGGCCTATGGTTCAACCCAGTCCTCTTGCCAATATCACACCAACTCTAGCACCAAAGATGGAAGAACATTACAGTGAATTCCGACCAATAGTACTGTCATTGGTTAAGATAAGTAATAGGTTTTCATGCTATTATAATTATTCTACCCCATGTCAAGATTACCTTATACATCAATATCTGCATTCTAAGTTCCTAGAGAAAAGCAATTTTGCTGCCCGTTTTGTAGTTGGCCTCCTATATCAAATAGATATTTAATAATAACTGATTATCTCAAAATATGAAGTTTCTCAGCTAGTACGCAAAAGCAATAATGTTAGAATATTTAAAGGCTAGAAATTTGTTTTAAAAATCTATTAAAGTTAGACACATTTTAGGTAAACCAAGTAGAAATTTTCTAATTAGGCTGAAAGTCTGAGACTCAGGAAACCTGGGATATGGTCCTGGCTTTGTCAGTAAAGTTACTCTACATAACCCCAGGTGTTGTGGGTTGAATGTTTCATTGAAAGGTTCACGTGTTGGATACTTGATCTCCATTGCAATAGTGTTGGGAAACACTAATGGGAAAGAGTGGGAAATCCTATTATGGTAATTGAAAAGTGGGGCCTTTGAGAGGTGATTGGATCTGGAGAACTGTGCCCATATGAATGAATTAATTCATTCACAGTTTAATGGGTGGCCGTGGGTGTGGTTCTGATGGCTTTATAAGGAAAGTCAGAAGCTGAGCTCTTTCTTGCTCAGCCCATTCTCACTATGTGACACCCTGGTTGCCATAGGATCCTGTAGAGAGTTCTCACTAAGAAGGCCCTCACCTGAAGTGTACCCTGAACTGAGGACTTTCCAGACTTTGAACTGTAAGAAATAAATTTCATTTTCTTATAAATTACCCAGTTTCGGGTATTCTGTTGTAAGCAGCAGAAACAAACTAATACACCAAGCAGGTCACTTAAATCTTTTTGTGTTGTTTACTACAAACTAATACACCAAGCAAGTCATTTAAATCTTTTTGTGTTGTTTACCCATCCATAAAAAGAGAAAAACTAGTGTAATGATGTTTCAACCATATAGAACTACTGTGAGACTGAATTAAAAACAAATTTGAAGAGAAAGAACTTGCTATGAAAAGACTTTACCTAGGACTCGGTTCTTTTCTAAAACTACACAACTCACCATAAATCCATTTTTCTATCACGAAATTATTATTGACATGTGAAGATTCTGAGACCCTGCAAAATACTAAAGAACATTTTAATTTAGCAACAAGAGAATAAATTAATTTTAAAACAGAGTTGTTCACTGTATTATAGTCTTTAACTGGGAACTGATCATTAAATTATGTTATACATGCATACAGCAACTCTCTATTAACTAGAATCTCCTCTTCATTAATTTGGCCAGGAAAATAAATGTAATAACCACTAATACTCATATCAATTGTTATGTCTTACTTTTTTTTTTTTCCTTTTTGTCTTTTTTTGTGACCAGTAACGGGATCGCAACCCTCGGTGTTGCACCCGCACCGCGCTCAGCCAGTGAGCGGACCAGTCTCTATATGGGATCTGAACCCTCGGCGGGAGCGCCGCTGTGCTCGCAAGCGCTGCACTCTACCGAGTGCGCCACCAGGCCGGCCCGTTATGTCTTTCTTTGAATGTCTCTAGTTTAATAGAGTCTACACATGAATTCAGAATCAAAGGTAAGCAGCGGTTAGAAAAGATACAATCTAAAAAGTACTTATAGAATACAGATCAAAAGATTTCTTTTACAACTTCTTTCCTGGAAAAGAACAATTTTACAAGGAAAAAAAACTACAATATTTGTCTTTCTTGCCTTTAATCTTTTAATTTATTTTTAATGTCACTTTTTCTCACCACACTGCGCCTTTCTAGCCCATAGTTGCTGCTCAATGAATGTGTGAATGAATGAGATATTGTTCTTTTGTCTGTATTCCCAAAGTCCTGTATATTACAAGTTGCATATCTTCTTGTGATCGTTTATTTACATGCTGTGTGCCTCTTGGGCTGTGAAGTCCTTGGAAGTAGAAGCTGTTCTTTAATCATATGGCTATCCCCAGTGCCTGACATATAGTAGACACTTAGAATATGTTTATCAGAGCAAGATGGCGAAGGGTCTGGAGCGGGCATGCCAGAGGACAGAGCGAGCCTGAGAAGTGTGCGCTGTGCTGCCATAGTACTATTTGCATTTCCAAGAGCAACAAAAAACAAATAAATCACGGATCAACTAATCTACAATGAAAAAAAGCAACTACAGTCTCGAGGTTTTAGGGCCGATGCAAAAGAAGATTCCTGAGAGCGCCCCAACCGCACCAGGAGACTGAGCAGCCCAAGGCAACAAAGGCCAGGAAAGACGGCAGCAGCAATGCAGAGACGGAGAGGAAGGTGCAGGACCGGCCCAGCTCTGGGAGCTTTGTGAGTGACCCCCAGCCCAGCCCCGCTTGGGGGGCAAAGGCCCACCTGGCCCCCGCTTACCACACCAGCAAAAGAAGATTCCTGAGAGTGCCCCAACCGCACCAGGAGACTGAGCAGCCCAAGGCAACAAAGGCCAGGAAAGACGGCAGCAGCAATGCAGAGACGGAGAGGAAGGTGCAGGACCGGCCCAGCTCTGGGAGCTTTGTGAGTGACCCCCAGCCCAGCCCCGCTTGGGGGGCAAAGGCCCACCTGGCCCCCGCTTACCACACCAGGCTTGGTGCCTTCATCAGCGTTGCCTCCATTTTCTCCATGGGGGCGGAGCCAGCCGGCTCAGATCGGGCAAGCCAGCCATCTTCGCTTGGCGCGGCTCCTCACTGAGCCATGCCACTTGTGTGCCTCAGCACGGAGCACCCCAGGGCCTGTGGACTGGCCACCAATCCCACTCCACCCATGGATCTCTGGTGGGGCTGGTGGTGTGGGGAGCCCCCGGCCAGCATTGGGAGGGCAGGAAAGAGGATCCTGGCCAGACTGTCACTCCACCACACCTGGGGCTTTGACCCCAGGTAAACTCCCTGCTTCCGGGAGGCAGATACCATCTCTGTGGCCTTCACTTCAGAAAAACCCCAGACTGATTTCTGGTTGGGAGAGGGGTGACCAGGGTGCCCCCGAGCCCACTTGATCCTGCGAGAGCTGATGGCCTGAGGGCGCCGAGCAGGCTCATGCCGGGGGGATTCAAAGAGGAACTGTGTGCTGTGGGATCCTCCCCCGGGGTGCT
>NW_007737556.1:80751-91765 GCF_000696425.1 Galeopterus variegatus | reverse complement strand
AGAGACTTAAGAGCCTCAGGGCCCCCACGTCCCAAGCCAGCTGTCCTAGAACAGGCAGGCATGCTGGGACGCCCAGCCCTGGCTAGTTCCTGCTGACCAGATGCGGCAGTCCCTTCAGATCCAAGCCAGACATGAGGGTAAAATGAGTGGACTGTGATACCCCTGGCCACAATGACAAAATACCAAAGTAAAGATACCAGAAATATGAAAAATCAAGAAAGTACATCACCACTAAAGGAAAATAATAACTCTCAAGTGCTAGTTCCTATAGAACATGAAGTCTTTGAAATGACAGAGAAGGAATTTAGAGTAACAATTCTAAGGAAACTAAGTGAGAGACAAGAAAACTCACTTAGACAACACAAAGAAATGAGAAAAATATAATGGATCTGAAGGAAGAAATGTACAAAGAAATCAATGCCTTGAAAAAGAATGTAGCTGAGCTTGTGGAGCTGAAGGATTCATTCAGTGAAATAAAAAACACAACAGAGAGTTTAACCAGTGGACTTGAACAAGGAGAAGAGATAATTTCTGACCTTGAAGACAGGCTGTTTGAATTAACATAGGCAGACCAGAAAAAAGAAAAAAATAATGAAAAAAATTGAAGAAAATCTAAGAAAGACTATAGACAATCTTAAGCGCTCAAATATCCAAATCATGGGTATTCCAGAAAGGGAAGAAAAATGAAATAGCATTGAAATCATATTCAATGAAATAATAGAAAACTTCCTAGGTATAGGGAAAGTCACAGATCTCCAGATTCAGGAGGCCCAAAGATCCCCAAACACATTCAACCCAAAAAGGTCCTCTCAAAGACATGTGATAACCAAACTGGCAAAACTCAAAGACAAAGAGAGAATCTTAAAAGCTGCAAGAGAGAAGTGGCAAGTCACCTATAAGGGAGCCCCAATCAGAATAACATTAGACTTTTCATCAGAAACCCTACAAGCCAGTAAAGAATGGGATGATATATTCAAAACACTAAAGGACAAAAATTGCCAGCCAAGGATACTTTACCCAGCAAGGCTATTCTTCCAAAATGAAGGACAAATAGTATATTTCTCAGACAAACATTAACTGCAGGAGTTCACTACCACACAACCAGCCCTACAAGAAATTCTCAAGGACGAATTGCCAGGTCTGCCACCGGCTGACCCGAACAGCCCTAGTCTCATTCCTTTTGGTGGGCGAGTGAGTCGCCCAGATTCCTCTTTCCCTCCAGTCCCCATTGGGAGGAGATGGGGGAAGAGAGCCATGAAGAGAGGTGAGCACAGCTGCCGGCCCCAACCAGCCCGTTAAAGGACACTCAGACGCTGCGGGGATTCTGTTGAGCAGTTCCGTTTATTATCACACGAGCAATTGCTTTTATAGGTAGATGGGGAGGGGAGGTTTTAACATAATCCTATCAGCTTAAAGGTCAAGAGCATGCATCCTGTCTCAATGCCTAGCTATTGCAATCATGCAGTGTTCACGAGCGCGGAAGCGCATATTTGGCCAATAAGGGCTAAGGCAAGGTTCCCGCAGACACTCCCACCCTACTTCCTCCCAGCGCCATCTTAGGCTGCCACGTTAATATGCCCTTGTGGGCCCATAATGGTGCCACTTGTAATGTCACTTAAGGTGGTGTTAGTTTTTAAGGCCCGACACTTACTGGGTTTGATACCACAAAAACAACCATAATTGCGATGAGTACACAAGAAAGAACAATACCTAGCAGCAAAACAAAAATGCTAACAAAAGAGAAAAAAAATAGTTTATCTCTCACCCCAAGAAATCAACAAATACAGAAGACAAACAGAAAATTAGAAAGGAATAAAAGGTACTTAAGACATCTAAACAAAAATCAATAAAATGCAAGGAGTAAATCAACACCTTTCAATAATAACTCTAAATGTAAGGGGATTAAATTCCCCATTCAAAAGACACAGACTGATGGACTGGATTAAAAAGATGGATGCAACAATATGCTGTCTTCAAGAGACTTGCTTGACCTGTAAAGACACACATAGACCAAGAGTGAAAGGATGGAAAAAGATATGTCATGCAAATAGAAATAAAAAACAAGCTGGAGTACCTATTCTTATATCAAATAAAAGAAACTTTAAAGCAAAAGCCATAAAAGAGACAAAGAAGGCCACTATATAATGATAAAAGGATCTATCGATCAAGAAGACATAACAATCATAAACATATACACACCCAATGCTGGAGCACCCAGATTTACAAAGCAAACAGTATTAGATTTAAAGAAAGAGATGGACACTAATACCATAACAGCAGGGGACCTGAACACCCCACTCTCATCATTGGACAGATCATCTAGGCAAATAATCAACAGAGAAACACAAGATCTAAACAATACTTTAGACCAGTGGGACTTGGAAGATATCAACAGAACATTCTATCCAACAACCTCAGAATATTTATTCTTTTCATTAGCAAATGGAACATTCTCCAGGATAGACCACAAGTTACATCACAAATCAAATCTCAACAAATTCAGAAAAATTGGAATTATTCCATGTATTTTTTCCAATCCAATGGTTAAAATTAGAAATCAATAATAAATGAAACTCTGGAAACTATACAAACACATGGAAATTAAACAACATTCTACTCAATGACATATGGATCCAAGAAGAAATTAAGCAGGAAATCAAAAAATTTCTTGAAAGTAATGCAAATAATGACACATCATACCAAAACCTGTGGGATACTGCAAAAGCAGTATTAAGGGGGAAATTTATCACATTAAATGCTTACTTCAGAAGAATGGAAAGATGGCAGATAAACAACCTAACACTTCACCTTAAAGATCTAGAAAAACAAGAACAATCCAAACCTAAAGTTAGTAGACAGAAATAAATAATTAAGATCAGAGCAGAATTAAATGAATTAGAAACCTGAAAAATAATACAAAAGATCAATGAAACAAAAAGTTGGTTTTTTGAAAAGAAATAAAATCAACAAACCTTTACCAAGATTAACGAAGAAGAGAGAAGACCCAAATAACAAAAATTAGAAATGAAAAAGGTGATATTACAACTGACACCACAGAAATACAAGGAATCATTAGAGACTACTATAAAGAACTACATGTCAACAAATTTGAAAATCTGGAGGAAATGGATAAATTTCTGGATGCATACAAACTACCAAAACTGAGCCAAAAAGATATAGAAAATTTGAACAGACCAATTACAGTAAACAAGATCCAAGCTGTTATCAGAAGGCTCCCAACAAAGAAAAGCCCAAGACCGAATGGGTTCACTGCAGAGTTCTACCAAACTTTCAAAGAGGAACTGATACCAATTCTCTACAAACTGTTCCAAAAGATTGAAACAGAGGCCATTCTCCCAAACTATGATCCTATATATTGAACAGCCTAAAGCCTCTATAAAAAAAACTCCTAGAGTTGATAAATGATTTCAGCAAAGTTGCAGGATAAAAAATCAACACACAAAAATCAATAGCTTTTCTATACTCCAACAGTGAACATGTAGAAAAAGAAATCAAGAAAACTAGCCCATTTACAATAGCCACCAAAAAAATAAAATACTTAGGAATGAAGCTGACCAAGGATGTGAAAATCTCTACAAAGAGAACTACAAACCACTTTTGAGGGAAATTAGAGAGGGCACAAGAAGATGGAAAGATATTCCATGCTCTTGGATTGGAAGAATTAACATTGCAAAAATGTCCATATTACCCAAAGTGGTCTACAGATTCAATGCAATCCCCATCAAAATCCCAATGACATTTTTCTCTGAGATGGAAAAAGCTATTCAGACATTTATATGGAATAACAAAAGACCACGCATAGCCAAAGGAATCCTGAGCAAAAAAAAAAAGCTGGAGGCATAACACTACCTGACTTTAAACTATACTACAAAGTTATAATAAGCAAAACGGCATGGTGCTGGCATAAAAATAGACATATGGATCAATGAAATAGAATAAAGAATCCAGAAATCAACTCATACACCTACAGCCATCTGATCTTTGACAAAGGCAGCAAATCTACATACTAGGGAAGAGACTGCCTTTTCAAACAAGTGGTGCTAGGAAAACTGGATACTCATATGTAGAAGAATAAAACTAGACCCATACTTTTCACCATATACCAAAATCAACTCAAAATTGATTAAAGAATTAAATATACACTCTTAAATAATAAAACTCCTTAAAGAAAACATAGGGGAGACACTCCAGGAAGTAGGAGCTGGTACTGAGTTCATGAATAGGATCCAAAAAGCACAGGCAACTAAAGGAAAAATAAACAAATGGGATTATATCAAGCTAAAAAGCTTCTACACAGCAAATTAAACAATTAACAGAGTAAAAAGAAAACCAACAGAGTGGGAGAAAATATTTGCAAAATATAGATCTGACAAAGGATTAATATCCAGAATATACAAGGAACTCAACTTTACAGCAAAAAAACAAATTGCTCAATTAAAAAATGGGAAAGGAGCTGAATAGGCATTTCTCAAAGGAAGATATATGATTGGCCAACACACACATGAAAAAATGCTCAACCTCACTCAGCATCTGGGAAATGCAAATCAAGACCACTTTGAGATATCATCTCACTCCAGTTAGGATGGGTGAAGCTGCAAAATGGTGCAGCCATTATGGAAAATGGTATGGAGGTTCCTCAAATAATTACAGATAGATCTACCATATGACCCAGCTCTTCCACAGTTGGGAATATACCCAGAGGAATGGAAATGATCATGCTGAAGGGATACCTGTACTCCAATGTTGGTTGCAGCCCTATTTACAATAGCCAAGAGTTGGAATCAGCCCAAATGTCCATCATCTGATGAGTAGTTAAGGAAACATGGTATATTTACACAATGGAATACTACTCTGCTATAAAAAAAGAATGAAATACTGCCATTTGCAACGACATGGATGTGCCTAGAGAGAATTATATTAAGTGAAACGAGTCAGGCACAGAAAGAGAAATACCACGTTCTCACTTACTTGTGGGAGCTAAAAATAAATAAATAAATACACATAAACAAATCAAGGGTGGAAGGCAAAGAAGGTATAATATCCACAAAAATTCCTTGAACTATTTAAGTGAAGTGAACAGATATGATGGCAGAGAGGTGGAGAGGAACGGGTAAAGGGGCATGAAAATCAACTACAATGTATATTGAGAAATAAAATTTTTTAAAAATTAAATTAAATTAAATTTTTTAAAAGTTCATGGAAAGATTTGTGTTATCTTTTAATTCCATTTTTGCAAGAACTTTTCGAACTACCCTCTGCACGAGGTATTCATGCTAGTTACCTTCTCTCAGTTCTCCTCTTATTAATCTGTCTTTTGTTACAAGGGTCTGTGCCAGATAAAGAACTCAGAAGGGGTAAGAGGAAAACTTATTTTTTCCTTAAGTATAGCAGTAATTCAGCTAAAAACACTGTGGCTAAGCCGTGGGGAAGCCATCCACAGAAATGATCTCATCTTTACGTGGACGACATGTTTCAGCTTCAGTGTGACCCTCCGTGATGAAACAGGGCAGGTACAGAAATCATTGGCTGTCACTGCTTTCAGTCACAGGATCTTCTCTCTGTACGAATATCTAATAGAGATGAAAATCAGGTTGTTCTTGCAGAAGGTCGTGGAATAAACTCTCTCACCACTTTAGGGCTGAGAAGGCCTCCCTGTTAGAGCCCACAGAATCCCTAGGGTTCCAATGGGAACAGTTTGCCAAGCACTGCACACCAAGTCAAACATTCTAAATGTTTTCACTAGAATGGACATACAGATTGCACATTAAGTGTTTGGCTGGCGTGTGTCTGTAAGATGTCTTATTACACAACAGCACTTGCACTAGTTCCTGCTTCAGCAAACCACGCAGACACAAGCACAGACCACTATTTCCATACATCCTGAGATGACTCCCACTATTGTATTCCATAGTGATTATGCTGTCCTGACAACCCTGTCTCAGGAAAAAGAAAATAGAAAGATTTGGAAAGATTTGGAATTATCCAGGACGGGTTCGGATGCAGCTCTTGACAAAAATCTACCATGTGCCAAAGACTATGTAAAGAAGCCACATGAAAGTGCGAGACGTCAGGCTCCACAGTTATTCCACAAATCTCCCATAACAAAGAAACGGGGATCATCATCTTAAGCGTCCCAGTGATGACGTGTAGCCAGGATGCCCCGCACCGCACGGTGATGCCCCACAAATGGGACCAGAACAGATGAGAACAGACACCCGGATCAGACAGACAAGAGCACGCAACACGCACCTCCTAGGAGTTGACTCTGCAGGAAATTTAAATAACAAAACCAACATGACCAAAACATCTCCTCAAACTGGAGAAGCAAAATAAAACTTTATCCATATTATTTTTCCACCAAACTTTTTATAAATATTTTCAAATGTATAAAATAGTTGAAAGAATAAAAATGAATACAGGTGTACTCCTTCAGGTAGGTTTGCGGATTGTTTACATTCTGCCACATCTCCTTTCTCCCTCCCTCGATCCCTCCCCCCCATATATATGTGCAGATAAATACATATGCACATATGCTTACATGGCATAGTTTTTCTACATTAAAAAAGGATAAGAAATGTATTTGTGCACCGTGATGTTTTACACTAAGTTACACAGATTATGACACTGCAACCCTTAAATATATCAGCATAGGTCTCCTACAATAAAGATGCTTTGACACTTTCCTTTTTTTTTTTTTTTTCCATTTTGGCAGCTGGCCAGAAGGGGATCCAAACCCTAGAACACCGTGCTCTAACCAACTGTGCAAACCAGCCAGCCCCAGGGACATTTTCCTTAACAACCACATTGCTATGATCACAACTGTGAAGACTGACATCGGTTCAATAAACTCATCTCCTAGACAGTCCCCAGATGATTGTGCCAACGGGTTCTTTTTTCCAATCCAAGATCCAGTCAAAGTTCAGATATTGTGGTTACATGTCCTAGTCTTTAAAATCTGGAACTGTCCCCCCAACCTTTCTTGGTTTTTCATGACATCGACTTTTTAGAAGAATACAGGTCATTTGTCTGAAAACAATGGGCTACATTATGTGTTGGTCTGCTGTTTCCTTGGGGTCCAATTCAGGCCAAGCGATTTCAGCAGGAACACCGCACAGCCCCATGTGAGGAGAAAAGTGACTCCAGACACCTCACTAGTGATTGTCACCTGTAATTTCCAGATTGCTCATTTCCCTTTACCACTGACCTCGACTTTTTCTCCTTTATTTTTTCTCTGAGACACACAACACAGAAACGTTAATTTCTGTGGTTGGGATTAATATTCTGACCCTAAAACTTGCTTAATCTCATGGGTATTTGCCCCTCTAAAACAGCGTTTTTTTAGGATTACTTGAAAAACTTTTCCATCACAGTCAAAGGATTAAAAAAAAAAAAAGACTGACTATCCTACTATATGTTTAATCAGAATAAGCCAAGAGACTTATGATGGACTTCTTCAAATAAAATGACATCTCATAAGAAGGAAATTTCCTTTTTTTGCTGTTCTATGATAAAACTACGTTTTAATATCACTAAACTTTTTTTTAAAGGGGAACAAATGAGGAAAACCAAAGATGAGATAAAAGTATTTTCCTGATCATCTCCAAAGTCCTCATCCACTTAAGAGAAAGGAATGAATTTCATATGCTTTATTCAAGAATCCTGAATTCTGAATTGTGAATCACAGTAAAACACCCCTCGAGGATGGCTTTATGTTGGTAAGATACAATGGATATTGTTATTAGGTGTTTAGGAACAGATATTTCAGTCCCCACAGAAAGACTCCCACTTTATATCAGAACATTAGAAAGGATAATGAATGCTCTGTTAGTTTATTATGAATTAATCATGAACCTTTTCAGCCACACACTTTTAATTAGCTACTGAGTCTGTCAACTTTTTTTCAGAGCTCTTCTAGCTGGGTCTAAGGAACATCAATCTCCCCTGAAGACTAAAATGACCTCCCCCCAAAATGCATTTTTCCATGCAAAACGTACCGTTGTTTTCCTGAGGAACAAAATTAAAACTACTTAGGCAGGGGCTGAAGGCTTTGAAAGCTAGGTCAGTAATCAAAGCCGGCTCCCATATTATCAATGATTTTAGAAAATAAATGATTCTTTAAAATACCCGAAAAGTTTGTTTCTGCAACAGAAAAAAGAACACACCATCCTTTTAAAGAATAAATTACAGAAATCACAATAGAAAATGATTCTGTTAAGCTGCTAAGCATTGAGATTGAACACAAGCTGAGACATTAAACCTCATCAGATGCTCCTTCGAGAAGAATCCTCTGCTGTGGGGTTTAATTTGGGGGGGATGGGGGGAGGTTAAATTTAATAGAAAAAATACTAGAAGTTTATTGTCTTTTTGTTCTCTTTAATTCCTATTCTAACTCAGATCCCTTAAAATAAAAGACCATCGAATACTCTAAAAAGAAAGGGAAGATTAAGTTGAAATCTCTTGTCTCAGCCTCTGCACTTGACCTCTGAGGTTTGGAGGGGCTGTTCTCTGCATTACGGCGGTTAGCAGCATGCCTGGCCTCTACCCACTAGATACCAGTAGCAGTCCCAACCCCCACTGCAAAGTTGTGGCAACCAAAAATGTCTCACGACTTTGCCAAATTCTCTCTGGGCAGCAAAATCTGCCTTCGCGCCAATAAGCTATTAGTGCAAAGCTGTGTTCTGAAGATCAGTAAATCAACCTGCAACCCTCTTTCTGGTTCCCATCATGATGGCTGGCACAACCATTCAGTTCTTCACCACAGTTTCCCCCAAATAAAGATTATTTCTGCCTTTTTATAAACACCCTATGAAAATGTCGTATTCATTACCATTCTGCAGAGGAGGAGACCCAGGCGCAGAAAGACAAAAGAGCCTCCTGAGAACATGTGGCTGGTGGCTGGTGAGCTGGGATCTGAAGCTCTGAATGGCCAGACAATTCCTACCATGATGTCATAATGGCACGGTGCCATAAGACCCAGACTGTGCCCAAGAGAAGGGATGCTCAGCTGTAGCCTCTTTTACTACTATGCTTCCCTCATCCTGACCCCAAGACCACACACTCTCACCTCCACCGGGAATATGCTCTTCCTGCAGGGAGGGGCCCTGCCCTGTCCCTCAGGTGTTGCAGCGGAAAAGAGATTGAGAACAGATATACCATGAGCCTTCCCACTGTGCCACGGGTTCATACCTTTGCTGATTCAAGCCAAATCACCTCAAAGGTTCAGGATATGCAGTAAATCATTTATAAAATCCCACCCCTAAATTCCTCGAGCCTTCCCGCACAACATGGCGTGTGCCTGTGCTTATTAGATTGTGCACTCTGACCTTATTAGCCCAGTACAGCTTTTCTCTAGAAAAATATATTTGTCCTACTAATGTTCCCCTTCAGCAAATATGACCTTTCATCGGAAAGTCCTTTGTGAATGACAGGGATATCTGGGACAGCTCCAAAGTCACATCAGCCCTGCAATACGAGAATGGTCCAAGCACATTATAAAGGTCACCACATAGTACTGTTTGACTTGGACAACATGGGCCGGGCAGGTCAAACATTGTGTGCATGGCTAAGGCTATTTTCAGCGTGAGGGTATATGCATGCAGTTTCTTATCCTTACGTGACAACAATGTAAGAGACTCCTGAGCGTTGTCCTCTGGAAGATCTTAAGTTTCTGAGATCACCATGTGCAGGTGAAGGCGACTGAGTGGCTCTCAGCAGAGACCAACATGGGGCATCAGGCTCATCCTGGGAATTCATCCAGAAAAAGAATCATCATACACTGAGTAACTATGTGCTGACATATGTCAATGAATGCAGCTCTTTCTTGACTGGAGGACAGATTCCTCTTTCTGAACATTATTCTCACTGTCTGCCTAACCTCTAGTCATCCTCAGATCTTGGCTTACTGCCACCACCTCAAAGAAGCCCTCCGTGATTACCCATTAGAAAGCAAGGTCCCCCACTGTTGATTTATTATAGCACCTTCTTTCACTGTTGATTATTATTGCATCTTCTTTCCCATTGATAGCGATTATATATTGCTATTTGCAATAATATATATATATATATATATATATTGGATAGCTGTCCTCTCCACATGCTCTAAAGACCAAGAGAGCAGGGACCATAGCTCATGTGTCCACCACAGGAAGCTCTCAATAAATATTTTTTGAATAGAGCTGTGGTCACAAATTATAACCTGGTTAAATAGCCAAAAATATATATATGTTTTGTGACACATGAAAAGAATATAAAATATAAATTTCAGTGTCCGTAAACAAAGCGTATTGGAACACAGGCACGTCCATTCATTTACATATTATCCATGGCTGCTTTTGTGCTACAATATCAGAGTTGTGACAGTGTCTGGAAATATTGACTATCTAGCCCTTTACAGGAAAAAATTTTTTGACTCTGATATAGAGCCCTACACACATATTATCCATGGCTGCTTTTGTGCTACAATATCAGAGTTGTGACAGTGTCTGGAAATATTTACTATCTAGCCCTTTACAGGAAAAAATTTTTTGACTCTGATATAGAGCCCTACACAGGAATTGAAAGTGAGATCAGAAGAAAGCCAAGAAGATAGCTTTGAACTTTTTTTTTTAGTTGTTGACATTTAGACAAAAACTAGCATCTGTCTTCAACAATTTATGAGCATATAAATCTATTGTTTATTCTTTAAAATATAAAATATAATACTTGGTAAAAAAAAAAATATTCCCAAGAGAACATCACATTAGAGAATGCGTTTTTGTAAATGTGGATCTTGCTTTATGGAAGTTAAGCTTCCAGCAACAATTTTTTTAGGTTCAATCAGTGTCCCAGAAAGGTTATTTTTTCCCCCAGACATGGCATTTGAAACCACAATCAATCTTCCAGCATGGGTTTTTCATGTTAGATTCTTGTTGAAATGGAACAGTGTGGTGTTGACATTGACATGAACCTCCCACTGCAGGAACAGCAAAACCCCTGCGCACAGGTCACCTCTCCC
>NW_007737556.1:52313-79773 GCF_000696425.1 Galeopterus variegatus | reverse complement strand
TTTTTTTTTTTTTTTTTTTTTGTCTTTTTCCGTGTCCGGCAATGGATCGCAACCCTCAGTGTTGCCCCCGTACCGGACCGGGCCATCCATGATTCTGAGATGCAAAAAGCCCTGAGCCCCAAACAGTCTTCGTAACTTCCATTTTTTTTATCTGGCAGCAAAACCCAACCTGCACTACTGGTAGGCTTCAATCTTTGTGAGCCCACCAGCCTCTGCTGTTAGCTAGCACTGTGTTGCTTTGCTGTGACTTTAAGTTCAATTGCACCGTGAAAATGTCAAAAAGAGTTAAAGACACCCTCTGAGTAACAGCTAGAAGAAGAGAAAGCATTTGTCATTAGCAATAGCCCAGGAAGTAGAGTTATGGAGACAGTCTGATTGTGCTGTGCCCTGGAGGCATCTTACTTGAAGAAGATGGTATGGGGAAGGGGTAAAAGAAACAAAAAGACACGTTGTTGAAATTTGACTGATTGATTTGCCATTGGGTGATCTATCATCCCACTCTGTCCGGGACTGACAGGGTCCAGTTTTCAAACAGGGACAGTAGTTCCATAAGGAGCATTATCCTTGCCTCAAGGTGAGATAACTCTGAGAGATCAGGTCTCCCTTGGCAATGAGCTGAGGTCTTTTCTGCGACAGCTCAAAGCTCAACTTCTCCCGCAGACCTCAGCCTCCTTTCCTTACTCCCACACATGTGTTGATCCCGGGAATATACCCCCAAAATCCTCCTGAGCACAGATCTCATCTCAAAATCTATTTCCTGGTACTTGACATAAAATAATATCTGACAAAACAAAGCAAAACAAAAAACAAACAAAAAAACACCTTTGGTCCTGAACTATATATAACGCTTGATCAAACAGTCCCATCTTGCTCCTAAGCTATGATCCTAGAAAAACCCTAACAAAGGTCATGGGAGAGAGGTCTTCAGGGAAAGACAAGATAAGAGTGGTCAGTGGTTGGGAAAAGCCAACATCCCCCAGGGTGGAAATTTGAGCTCATTTACCGATTCCTCATCAGGCAAATAAGTAGAATTTCCAGAGAAATACCTTCTGAGTAGTCCAATATCCAGCATACTGGTAGCATTAGGGTTTGAGGCTAAAAGAAAACTATTAAGTAATATAGTTTCTGGAGAGCCATCCGTGTCCCACACTTTCGAAATGTATTGTTTTAGGTACTAATCATTTCTTCAATATAAAATCTATAATATGGCTTTTTGACTGAAAAATTTTGTATTCCATGAAAAGCAAATATACATTTTCTTCAATTCTCTGTTTGCCATATACTGATAGGCATCACGATTACAGTCATGGTAATGATAGTGAGATTGTGAGCAATAGTGGGAAAAAAAAAAAAAGCCAATCTCATAGAACAGCAGCCAGCAAACTAGGGCCAATGGGCCAAACCCGGCCCACCACCTGTTTTTGTAAATAAAGTTTTATTGGAACACAGACATGCCCATTCCTTTCCATGTTGTCTTTGTCTACTTTTGCACAACAATTGCAGAGCTGACTGTATCATCCACAACGCAGAACATATTTACGGTGAGGCCCTATACAGAAAATGTTTACCAACCCCTGACCTAGGTGATGAGGTTAAAATGTGTGATCTGTTCATTGTTGGCCTCGAACACATGAGGTTATGAAAGTTTACTCAATTAGAAGAATGTTCTGAAAGAAGTCTAGGTTGGCTGGACAGAAGACAATGAAAGAAGTCTTTTCAAAGGTCATTTTACACATGACCATTTTGTCCTGGGGGAATCTGTTTCCTGACCATCACCACACGGTCAACTGGAACACAATGTGAGAGCTACGGCCACTCTGATGTAACCTCTTCTTGAAGGAACACAAGCAGCCAGAGGTCATGAAGATAGCATATATTGCAGGTATGCATAAGGGTATTTCACTTATTTCAAAATGGCTATATCCAATGTTTTACTTAGAAGAAGGAAGTACCCAGGGTATGTATGGTCTGTCACGGCACAATTTAATTTACTAGCATATTCCTGTATAAATGCACTTTAAATGAACTATGATATCACTTGCAGTCTTCCTGCATCCCACTGGGAGGGATATTCATACACTTTTTTGCAGAAATATTAATGTGTTTGACTACTGAATGCTGCCCCTACCTGCTGAAGGTCTCCTGTGAGGTGTGATAAAGGCACATATCATCTTCCTAAAGTATGCATAATTGAATTCCAAAACACACCTGCTCTAAGGGCATCAGATAAGAAATTGTGGATGTATATCGATATCTGGCATGCGCTGAAAGATTGTGTTACCCTGGATGGTAGAAATACTGTGAATTTAAGGCATGTCAAGTTGTCACTATGTACATGGAGAGCATCTGGAATTATCAGAACGAATCAGACAGTTGCATTCCTAATTCACAGAAGCCCCTTTCTTGCAGGAACAAATTTTTAATTGGCAATGTAAAAAGATAAAGAACAAATTCCATGTGATATTTCCCCATTTCACATGGTAGAGACACAGCCGTGTTGCAGGGAGGCTGGATTTATTTAAAAACCACAATCAAAATTGCTAGGATTTTTAGTACCTGACTATAAAACAGCCTTGATGCCTGAAATAGAGCTGAATTTAAATTTATGATGCAAAACTGATTCCTTAAATCAGCTAAACATAATAAAGTTGACCCCAATGAGGGAAAAACTTTTTTTTTCAACCACAGAATTTTCTCTGTTGCTTTCTCTTGCTTTGGGGTTCAAATTTGCCAATGAATTTGACTTGCGTTTGCTTATTTCCTGAGGCTACTTATTAATTTGCTCAGGATGAGAGAGTTGATATTGTCTGAAATTTATATTAAGGGTATAAATTTTCAGAGTCAGTTGGTGATTTACTGTTTCAAAAAAAAAAAATGGAAGGCTACTGGAATCATGCAATCATTCTCATACATATGCTGCATAATGACGGTGTCATTTGCAAAATCGCATTGGTGATGCAATTAGTACCCAGTGTAATCACCTCTGTGCACCATGGGAAGTAGTAAAATCCTTAGCTTTGGAATCAAGCACAGGGAGACTCCAGTGTTCCAATTCCAGATCTGTGATTTATTGCCTGTGTGATTCCAGCCGAGGGATTTTGTCTTAGTGTTGGGGTCAACTCCATCTTGTCTCCCTAAATCCACTGTACAATTCTCCCAGTGGAGGCCACATCTCATTTTTATTTCCATTGTCCTCAAGGCTGTGTTCAGCAGTGGACAGAGGGAGGCCTCACAAAATGTGTGCTCTGTGTATTGCTTAAATTTGTTGTGCAATGAGTTCTGGAGGTTTCTCCTCGGGGACCACAAATAGTCTTGGGGTTTCACACAGAGTTGGAAATGAAGAGCCGTGCAAATATATATCTTATAAATATCAATCTGTATACATGCAAACTGTAAACGTAAAAAAAAAAATCAAGTAAAACCTAAAGCATGAATGTGGTTGTTGATACACCTTGGTGTTCACAACTCCAGTATGACTTCATCTTCACTTTACTGATTACATCGTCAACAACCCTATTACCAAAGAGGGTCATTTTCTGAGGTTCTGGTAATGAGATGATTGGGGGGCCTTCTGCAGGGTTGATGGGGTCCTCAGCTTGCCCTCCTAGAGCACAGCGAGGTAGGACAAGAGAAGGAAACCAGAGCTGCCCCAGAGCAGACCTTCTTTCCTCAGATCTATGGGCTGCAGAGATTTTCTCATTTCTATTATTTCTCAACCCAGCATGCATAAGCCAATCCCAGCATGTTTATACACCCATATGCATTTATTGCTGCTCAAACCACTTTCCTATTCAAGAGCCCACCCATCTCTCCAGTAACAGGTTGTATTTGTGAAAAGACTGTTTTGCCTATTACAGGTAAAAGGATCAGAGAGGTTAGAGGTCAGTGCTGATGTTAGAGTCCACTTCCACGTTTAATCAGGAACACTGGCCCGAAAGCTACACGAGAGGCCTAGTCAGAGCCTTGCTGCAGGTTAGAGTCATGCCATGAGGAGGAAGGTCCATAAGCTGCCAGGGGAACAGAATTCGTTCACCAGGAAGCCCAGCACCGAGTCCAAGATCAGTATTGTGTCCTCATTATCGATCATGTAATCAATATCCAATATGGAGGGCACAAAATCAGCCAACACCCAAAGCATGCTCACATCAATGGCTTTATCTCTCTTCTCTTCAACTAGACTCTGGCAGTTTCTTGTGTCTGCTGTGGGGTGAATTGCTAAGTCCTGCTTCATTAAAAAAACCATGAAAAATCACTAACTTCATTATTGATAGCAAAAGCCAATATGACAGAAGCCTTTGAAAACAGAATCAAGATATAACAAGATAATGGCCACTGCTTTTTTTAAAGGCTGTCCCTTCAGCATCAACTCATAGTACAAACAAGCTTCATGCTCAGCCTAGAACAGGAGTTTCCTGAAACTGCTGCTGGTTTTCCAGCCCAGCAGTAACTCAGTAAACACCTGAAACCTGCCCCCGTCGCCATGATGTGAGCGTAACTCACAGCATGACAGGTGGCTGGAAGGGATGCACAGTGCATGGCTGGCCTCTCAGCCATGGTGCGTGGCCATGGGGCCACTGGCCAGTTAACTGTGGGGACCTGGAGCAGTACACGCCAGGAGGCCTTTTCAGAGTCATCTCCTTGCTTGGACAGTGTCGTTAAGGCATTTCCACTGACACCTCACCAATAGCCAGCTTCCCAGGATGATGCTAAAACAGTGTTTCTGTTATTCTCCAGCCTTAACATTTTTGGCATGGCCTTGCCTTATTAAACCATGATGACACAATGACAGCTTCAACACATGGATTATGATTGTACCCAGCGACCTGACAGTTGGAAGATTGCTTAACATTTTATGCTAAAAGTGATAATTTATTGAATTAATGAATGAGTGTAGAACTTTAAAAGCATGAATGGTTAAGTACTATTTTAGTCTGTCTCTCTACTATGGAAGAAAGTCCATATCCTTTGGTTAGCAGACATAGAGGCCCTGCCTACCAAAATAAGAAGGGCATTAAACATTCCTTTCTTTGAAAGAGCAGGTTGGAGTTATGACATCTAGAAGCATGCCATCAAGGAAAAATGGCTCCGGATTTTCCTTGCAAGTAACAGGCTGATAAGTGGTGTCTGACTTATGAGACAGTTTGTCAACTTTTGAGTGTGGATTTTAAAAAAAGTGATTTAGAGGCAAATTCATAATTACTTGCTTTCTGCATAAAATTATTAATCTTGGGTAGCTGGAAAAATTTATAGTTCTTGCCAGCTCTCTGAGGTGATGACTTTTATAAATTACACGATACTTGATCTCTCCCCACCTCCCCAATGCACACACATGCAATAACATTCATTAAATTAACACCGAGCAGTATAGCCAGAAGAAACCTCAGGACAGTTGATCTGAGAATAACATTCATTAAATTAACACCGAGCAGTATAGCCAGAAGAAACCTCAGGACAGTTGATCTAAGATTTTTTTTTTTTTCTTTTTGTCTTTTTTACTGACCGGTAACGGGATTGCAACCCTCGGTGTCGCGCCCGTACTGGGGACCGGCAATGGAATCGCACCCCTCGGTGTTGCGCCTGCACCGCGCTCAGCCAGTGAGCGGGAACCGGTCTCCACATGGGATCCGAACCCTCGGCGGGAGCGCCACCATGCGCCCAAGCGGCGCACTCTCCAGTGCGCCACCGGGCTGGCCCAGATCTGAGATTTTTAACTGGGGGTGTTGGAGAATGTGGGCATTGGGGTATGCTGACTCTATAGAGTATAAGGAATGATGTCTAAGAATTATAAACCTAAGACATCGCTTCACAGGCGAGAGGATGAAATCTCGTGAAGACTGAATACACCACCCCACATCACACAGGAATGCAACTCACAAATCCACGGCAAATTCCCAGATCTCTGGACCCCAGTTCTATGCTACCCAACAACACCATGTTACCTTGCCCCATGGATCAACTTTTCTTTTGAATTTTTTAAAATTAACATATAGTTAACAAAAATAGTATATGGTGTATGTGATGTTTTGGTATATGCATATAATGTGGAATTATTAAACCAAGCCTATTAACATAGCCACCACCTCATATACTTTATCCTTTTGTGGCAAGAACAGTAAAGATCTACTCTCCTTTCAATTTTCAAGTATGCAATCTATTATCGTTAACTAGAGCCACCATGTTGTCCAATAGAAGTCCTGAACATATTCCTCCCGTGTGACTGAAACTTTGTACTCTTTGACCAACCTCTCCCTATCCCTTCACCCCCTACCCTCAGCCCCCGATAACCACTGTTCCACTCTCTGCTTCTATGAGTTTATGAAGCAAATCTTCCGAATCTTTTAGGTATGGTTGGTTATGACAGCAGATGGATAACTAATCTCAGGTGACTTATGGTCATCAAGAAATGACTTTAGTAAGTGGGAACATTGAAATTTCTTGCTGTTTCATCACCAGTTGGTTTTGAAACAAGACACTTGGGTCTGAATACTTGTGCCATGAAGGGACATCTAATGAATAGAGAGGAAATCCAAGGTGAAGGACCAAGAAAGCTAGTTATGACTCTTTTGAAAAGTTTGGTAAGAAAGGGAAGGGAAAAAAAGTAGAACGTTTTACTCAAGGAGGCTCAAAATAAAAAATATTTTGCAGGAAATCAGACCTTGAAGTTGCTTATAGACTGGAAAAAGGAACCCAATCAAGGGGACAACATCAAAAACAAAAGTGAGGGGAAAACCAATGAATTCAGCTGATGTAATCATTGCACCTGCTACACATAAAAGGGACCCAGGGTGTACACAGGCTGGCAGGAACTGAAGTCTCTTTCACTGTCTCTATAGCAAAACATCTTTCCCTCTAAATTAATTTTAATTAAAAATTCTTAAACAAACATCAAAAGGCAGCATCATTCAACAGTTAGTACCTCTCAACATTGAAGCTTGGGTAGCTAAAAACAAAAATGGAAAGGGTAAGACTTACTTTTGTATTTTTCCTAATATCCAATTATGATGAAAAACCTTCTGGTTTTGTTTATGTGTTCTGCATTAACAGAGTTAATTCATTTACTGTACAATAAACAAATAAACTTTTGCCACTCCCTACATTCATCAGATCCTTGAACTGACCCACCAGGGTAAAAAGTTTCTGTTATATAAAGTCAACATGTGGGAAAACGGCAGGAAAAGATCATGTTCACACTGCCTGCTTATGAATAAATCAAAATTAGTATTGATATAAAAACTTTTTATATAGCATTTTTAGCAAACAATGCTATTTGCTACTAATGAACATAGAGAGGGTTGTGTGATGTGCTCCCAGAAAATTTTGATCAAGGTCCACCTATACAAGCTCCATCAATGGAAACCAATTGTGGTAGACAGGAGAATGACTTCCAAAGGTGTCCTTTTCCTCATACCCGGATCCTGAGACTATGTTTCTT
Source organism: Galeopterus variegatus (assembly GCF_000696425.1). Classification (NCBI taxonomy): domain Eukaryota; kingdom Metazoa; phylum Chordata; class Mammalia; order Dermoptera; family Cynocephalidae; genus Galeopterus; species Galeopterus variegatus. Next base: position 72,341 of record NW_007737556.1, on the reverse strand, counting down.
TCCATGGCAAAAGGGATGTTGCAGATAAGATTAAGGTGAGGCTATTGGGATGGGAGATTATCCTGAATTATCCCAGACGACCAAGAGCAAGGGTTTTCACAGTAAGATAAGGCAGGTGTTTAAAGAAAAACAATATATGTTGTGAAAAAATTACTCTGCAAGAGGAAAAATGGGTAGATTGTAGATTTAATGGAATTTTGTAGAAAATAAGACCAGGGAGAAGCTGACTCCATTCATCTAAGCCAATCATCTTCAAACTGGGTCTCACCTACTCTTAGAGATACGCAAAGATGTGCTGACAGGGTGCATGGGGGAGGATGCTCTAAAGGAATCAGTTTCCAGACCCTCAACATCCGTCCATGCTCTGCTCACAGCTGAGCTGCCTGAGTACTTCTGCTATCTCGGCCTCTGACAGTTTCCCAAGTCTGTTGATTCTTTTATAGTTGACCTTCCTACACTTTACACAAAAGGCATATTTTTCATCCTGGCTCCTACCACAGATATCACACTTAGCTGGAAAACCATTTGGGATGCCTCAGTGACAATGCAAAAATCTTGGCTTTGATGGGATATTGGCCAAATCAACCAAGAGGGACTTGGGGGAAACAATGAAAATGGTTGCAAAGTGCCAGCCCAAAATCCACTCTCAAGAAACGCTCTGGACGGAGAGGAAACACAGTTAAGGGATCTAGCAAGGAACCAGGAAAGTACAGAAACTGAGAGTGAGTGGAGAAGCAAGATAGGAACGTGGAAAGAAAATCATGGATTTTCACCCCAGAAAGGGCCGTGGTGCCCAAAGGTGTTTCTTTGTCAGATGCATGAAAACAGTGCATGGATGTTAAAGTCTAAGAACAGGGTTGACAGGCAGTAGCCCCGGAGACAGAGAGAAGGTAAATTCAAGAGGTATTTTAGAAACTAAGCCAACCAGATGGGACTAATTGGATAAGGGCATGGGAGAGGGACACTGATGTTCCAGCGCAAGGACTGGATGACGCTCATTCATTGAGGTAGGACGTATAAAGGTTTGGCAGATCTACGGAAGAGAAGCTAAAGGCTTTATTTTGAACATAATAAGTTTGGAAAAATATTTGTAGCTCATGCCAGAGGAAACACACAGTAAATTATCATTGCCATTATTATGTACTAACAATGTGCATCTTAATACTTAACTATTACATCCTAATACCGTAACTGTATATTATCTCTCATTATGTCCTTTACTCCTTCCCATTTTGCAGAAGGGGAAACTGACATTTACCGAGGGTTGTGTGTGTGTGTGTGTGTGTGTGTCTGTGTGTGTGTGTATGTATGTATGTTTTCCAGCTCTGCTTCTAAAGTTAGGTTTGGATCTCAGTCTACTTTTATGTATGTATGTGTTGTACTTTTTTATTTATTGAAACATAATTGAGTACTAACAATGTGCATCTTAATACTTAACTATTACATCCTAATACCGTAACTGTATATTATTTTTCATCATGTCCTTTACTCCTTCCCATTTTGCAGAAGGGGAAACTGACATTTACCGAGGGTTGTGTGTGTGTGTGTGTGTGTGTGTGTGTGTGTGTGTGTATGTTTTCCAGCTCTGCTTCTAAAGTTAGGTTTGGATCTCAGTTTACTTTTATGTATGTATGTGTTGTACTTTTTTATTTATTGAAACATAATTGATTGTACATGTCTGTGGGTTACAGCATTGAATATCAACACCTGTGTGCAATATGTGATGCTCAAATCAGGATTATTAGTATATAGGATCCAGAGAACGGAGCTCAGAAAGAGAGAGCTAAAAGATCTGAGAAAAACCGGAAGCAAGAATCACCACCAAGGACAAGATACTGGATCTGACAAGTAGAAGGTCTATGCTGACCTTGGGAAAGAAGTTCCAGAAGAAGCCAAAGCCAGTCGGATGCAGGAAGAGATGAAGGCCTGGATGTGAATCAAGAGGATGGAGAAATAGAGTGGCTTTGTGAAGCCAGGGGCAGAATCACTCTGGCAGATTAAAATCAGGGCAGGTCTCAGGATTGAACAGAACAAGTTGAGGACAGTCTCTTTGTCAGGCTGAGGTTATGCCACGCTGGCCTCTCAGTAAGTTTGTGTCTTTGCTCAGAGTTTTCAGAGGCAAAGTTTTCTGCTAAAAGTGAGAGGAGCAGCCATGAGGTTTGGGATTCAAAGGAGGGTGGTGGATTTGAAACGCTGGAGAATGGAAAAGGTGCATTTCTTCGTGTTAGCAAATCAATCGACAAGCAGGACCAAAGATGCAGTTGAGGCCAAGCATCAGCACTTTGGAAGGAATCAAGGAAGCATTTCCAGGCAATTGTCTCAAGGAAACTCATCAGCACCATTCAGTGCTAGATGCATCACGCAAATATGGGAAAATGTTACCACCTACAAATTCTGGCCTGTGCATACACCATGCCTGTATTGGAGTTTCACGTTCTGCATGAGGTTTAAATGGGTGGTTAGTGGGATAAGGGTTGGGTTTGACAGAACAGGTGTGTTGTCTGGTCAAAGGGCAAGGAATTGAATCAGGGCAGATATAGGAACAGGAGCACCACACGAGTACTATTTTCAGTGTCTTTGGGGTTTTGGTCTTCCTGACATTATATGTAGAAAGGTAAGCCACGCACTTCACAATTGTCTTGCACCTTCCACAACCTCCCAAATATTCTCTTTCAAAGTCTACATTTATGAGAGAGACCCCATATGGCTACACTGGCTTCCTTCAATGTTTTTACAGTTTCCCTTCTCTGTTGGATCCTTTATGGTTTTGTGATTGTATTGGCAGACTTTCATTTCTGAGTACATCCTAATGCTTAAGCCATTCCTTCTTCAGAGTCTCTGGCCAAGAAATAATATCTGTATTTTTACCTGAATGACTCCAAAGTCTGTTTTACCAAACCCCATGGCACCTGCTGAACTATGCTGGTCATTTACTATTACAGATCGTAAAACTGTATGGCCACTTTCTCCGGAAGATTCTATCAATCATGCTTCACCAACCAATTCCTCTTTTTTTCATCACGGTCAATTTCAAAGTAATATTTTATCTGCGGGATGAAGTTTCCAGAAAGAAATGACTCTATTAGATCTTAAGCTTTTAGCTGGGCTAGACTCCCAGCAGATGCCCTATCGTTGAAGTCCCATATCACCAATAGATCAGACCTTCAGGCCAATTTTTCTATCTGTAGGTAAAAACTCATTATGCATGGTCTGGACCATGCCTGGTGGTCCATGATATATTCCCAAATTACCTGGCTTTGGATATTCTCTCTTATAAAAATCCTTACTGAATAATACCCCACTTGCTTCCATGTCCAGATTTAAAGCTTTTTATTTTATTTTCCAAGTGTGTCATTTGCCAGTCTTTGGTATGTTTTTCCTATTCTTTCTACCAACTGTGTCTTCTGAAGTAAGTATGCGTGTGTACACATGACAGCAGCCTGAGATACACATGTAATGACAGATGTTGACTTGCTTATAAGGGAAATCAGTCTGAAGGACTTAAGTGAATAAAAGAATTGCATAGGAAGTTCTTAGAGACTGACCCTAATTAAAGGTGGGAGGAGAATGCACATAAAATGGAAGAAGAAGGGTAAGATGACTTCATGTGGAGGCGGACCACAGTCAGGCAGTGGAAAAAGTGAGGGGCACAGAGATCTACAGAACACATGGGTGTCATTTCCCTATGCCTTGGCAATTTAGTTCTGGGTCCTTTGAGGGCACTGATTATATGGTCATATAGTAATAATCACCGCTTATAGGGTCATAAAGTAGAGTAATGTAATCTGATGATCATGAACGCCCCAGAGAGCAATAGAACATTATTCACATGCCACGGGTTCGAGAAGATATGATGAGACCTAGAAAACTTTGACTTCTTAAAAATATATTCAAGCAGGGGGTGGGAATGGGAATTAACAGCAGTGTCCACGAAGGGTCTCACTGGGGGGACGAAAATGTTCTAAAACTGATTAATGATGATGATTGCACAAGTAGGTAATGTAATAAAAACCATTAAATTGTACAACTGGGTGAATTAAATGAAATGTGAAATAGGTCTCCAAAAGGTTGTAAACGTGTTTTTCATCAAAATTATTGCAAGAAGCCAAACATATATATACATACAAACATATATATATATATATCAACATTTCAAAGAGTTTGTGGAAAATGGAATTAAAAGATAATACAAATCTTTTCACAAACTTTTTGAAGTGTCCTCATATATATATATATATATATATATACACACACACACACATATATATATATACACAATATTTATTTTTTTTAATAGTATGAGATTGTAAACTGAATGAAGAGGTTGGACCTTCCCATATTTTATTCTCTCTTTTTCTGTCAAATGTGAAAACGTAGATGTGATTTTCTCCTGATGTCCCTGGAGGTTAGTAGTCTTTGGCCCTGTACTGCTTCAAGGGAAACCCTATTAAAATAAGAAGTTATTAAATATTACTCTAGTGCACAGTCGCTAGTCTTGCGTGACTCTCACAATGGATGCCCCACATACGGCGTCTCACTTGGTCCTCACTGCAGGCAGGTGAAGCTGCCCAGGCTCTGCCAAGTGCACCTTCATGCTGGGTGGGGGTATTTCCCAGGGCACCAACGGGAGAGGAGGGGTCCAGGAGACCCTCTGCGTGGGACCCAAGTCCCTCTGAGTCAGCACAGCCAGAATAGAGAAGCGGCAGGGTTAAGAGTAGCCAAAGTCTCAGGACAAAAGTCAACCAGGTGAGGGTAGAAAGGGGAGACAGAGAAGCCACCAGTTGGACTCACATTGCAGGGAAGGATGGAAGGTTGGGGAATGGCCCAAGCGGGTGGCTCAGAGCCAAGTTCCCCACTGGACGGTGCTCAGGGGAGGTGCACTGATGGTGGACGCAGGGTAGCTTGAGGCTCTGCAGAGCTCCAGGGCACAGGCAGAATGCTGTTTATTTCCCCTTTGTTAAATATGGGCACCTGATGCCCTCTGAGCTTAAGGACTGTGATTTTTAGTGAGATATATGAAGAGACAGCAATACCTTCAGGACTATTTCCACCACACTAGCCGCCACCTTTCCCTCATTCTGTGACTCTTTTTTTTTTTCCTCCTCCTTTTTTCCCTCCTCCTCTCCTCCTTTTCCTCTTTCTTTTAATATATGTAGGACAGCAAAAGGTAGAACATTGCTACATTTCAATTTTACATTATATAACTCACACATATTGTTCTGGTAAACTTTCTTAGTAAACGAAGAAAAATATTTACAATTCTTGATTGAATAATTTTGATTGCCTTGGTGCGTATCTATGAGTGAATGTGTAAAGAGCTCACAGTGCAATGAAATCAAACAGGATCTTTCTAAATTGACAAGTAACATGAATAACAATGTTTATTATGTGTTGGGGTCTAGAACATAGAATTGGTCATGTAATGGTAGAGATTTTGAACCCAAACACATTTCTATTATTGAAAGGTTTCCAGGAGTGGATGCTAATTATTTCCACTCAAACTTACTGCAATTCAATTATTCCTGTCTCCTAGGCTAAACATGTTTTTATAAATGTAGCAATTACACATCAGCTTTGCTCTGCAACTGCATTGAGAGACATTCCATTTGGGAACCTTTGTTCTTGTGACATCCCAGGGGGAAAAAAAGCATTCATATCTGAGCAGGATAACTACAAATCCTTCTTACACAAGATGATGATGGAGATGACAATCTAATTAAGTAGTATGTACCAGATGCAACATTCTGTCAGGGTAGTATTAGTACATTAAGAGAATATAGGTTTTGTAAACAAAGAAATTCTTTTTCTTTTTTTCGTTTTTGTCTTCTTTTTTACTGACCGGTAACTGGATCGCAACCCTCGGTGTCGTGCCCGTACCGGGGACTGGCAATGGAATCGCAACCCTCGGTGTTGCGCCTGCACCACGCTCAGCCAGTGAGCGGGAACCGGTCTCCACATGGGATCCGAACCCTCGGCGGGAGCGCCGCCGCGCTCCCAAGCGGTGCACTCTCCAGTGCGCCACCGGGCCGGCCTGTAAACAAAGAAATTCTAAAAGCCTTATTAAAAAAAAAAAAGGCAGGCTCTATGTATATAGTGACTATTGGCAGTACTCTAAGAAATCAGGGGATAAATAACTATTACATCAGTTGGAAAGTATAAAAGAGTCTTAGATTATTAAGACTTCTAATATGTACTTATCTCAGGCCAACATGACTTTACCCTCTCTAAAGGTCACCATCTGAACCTAGAAAAAAATAATGATACTCAAAAATATAACTTTAGGCACAAGGTTCATTTAGTTTAAAAGATGCAAATGTAGCTGGCATCTAGAAACTGTAGGAATGGAAATTACATTTGAAAACTTTAGTGGAAGAGATGTCCTAGAGTAGCTGGGAATGTGTGAAATTTCTGTCATTATTTAAAGAAGGTGGCCAAGAGTCGTCATATTGATCCCTGCAATTCATCTATTTACATATATAATTAAGTGCCACATATATCCCACAGAAACCATTGTACCAGGGGATATTTCATTTCCTATTAATGGCTGGGCAGCTTCCAGGAGCACACTTTTTGCTGAAAATAATTTGTAATGAGTCACTCAGCTACTTCTATGCTCTTAGGGCTAATAAGATCCCAAATCTCATCGCTTATCAGCTGGACCCAAGCGTGTTTGTTGATGGTGAGGACGTGGCTGCTGGGAGAGAGGCTGCTGCCAGTGGATGAAAATTGGCAACAGTCAGCCCAAAGATAATGGCTCCTTAAGTAATTGGAATTAGAATATTCATAAAGTGACCAGCCATTGGTTCCATCCTCTATCCAGTTCTATCCCCAGACCAGGGCAGGCTGAGTTGGGGTTCACGTCTTGGACGTGTGGTTGGGTACAGAAGAGAGAAGTCAGGAGGCAAAAGAAAGGTAGGTAACTCCTCTTGAAAGGCAAGAAGAGACCCTCCATCAATTCACAGATTCTGGCCCAACCTCCTGGTCCAGAGTGAGGATCAGAGTCAACTCACCAAATCAGAGACTCCTGAAATTGCTGCCACTATCCTGGAATGCCAGCCAGCCAGCCACTGGCTGCAGAATTCTCCTGACAGACTTTTCTGCTACCGGCAGGTGCACCAAACTGCAGTCACACAAGGATGGATTGGAATGGCCCATCTGGACCCCCAGGACTGCCTACCAGCTGGCTGCAGTGGCCTTCAGGCCATTTCATGACCTTGCAACCATGTGACTCTGTGTATCCAGTGACTGGTGTTTCTGAACCCCCCCCCCCCACTACCCTTGTGTTATAGGAAGTTTTTCTATACCTGATCAGAGCTGTCTTGGATATTGCCTTTCCCAGTAGGCTGCAGGGCAGACAGAAACAATTCTTACCAATGCTATTATGTAAACTGGGGCTTTGCAAACTATGCCTTGATGAGCCAAACCTATTTTCCCCTCAATGCAAGTTGTGACAGGACGTACTGTAATTTTGCCTCTCTGGGCTGCTCAACCAAAGTAGAGGCAATTCTCTAAGATGAGGACTTTAAAAATTAAGAGATACTAAAACTTGCTGTGGAAATCACTATGCTGGCTCCTCAAAAAGTTAAATAGTCAAGGTTCATCCATGATGTAAAAAAAGAAAGAAAAAAAAAAAAGTTAAACAGAATTACCATGTGACCCAGCAATTATACTCTTAGGTATATTGAACACACACAATAATTGAACATGTGAACTCAAACTGGTGTTTGTACACCAATGTTCATAGCAGCATTATTCACAATAGCCAACATGTGGAAGCAATCCAAGTGCCCATTAACAGATGAATGGATAGAAAAACATGTGGTATATCCATATAATGGAATATTATTTGGCAAGGAAAAGGAATAAAATTCTGACACATGCTACAACATAGATGCCTCCTGAAAACACTGTGCTCAGTGAAAGAAGGCAGAAACAAAAGGCCACATAATATATGATTCCATTTATAGGAAATGTTCAGAATAGGCAAATCCACAGAAATGGAAAACAGATTGGTGGTTGCCTAAGGGTGGGAGGATGGGAGGGACAGGGAGTGACTGCTAAAAAGTATGCAGTTGCTTTGGGGGTGATGGAAATGTTCTGGAAGTAGACAGGTGGTGGTTTAAAAACACCGTGAATGTACTCAATGCCTCTGAATTGCACACTTAAAATGGTTAATTTTATGTTACGTAAATTTCACCTCAATAAAAAAATAAACACTAAAAAAAGAGATATGAAAGCTGAAGTTTTTGTTTGTTTGTTTTTTTAAAAAAAAACATCAAGCCTTCTGATACCACTGGCATGACATAACATTTCCAGAATGAAATCTGGACGAATATCACAAACCCTGCCATGAGCAGAAGCTGAACGCTAGTTGCACAGCTGTGAAGCATTTAAACCAAGCCAGCCTGGCCTCAGGCCCAGGGATCCGAGCCACTGTTCTAGTACCCTAGGTGAGGACAGAAGGAAGAAGGATGCAGCGGATGCTGGGGTAATAATTCCAAATCACTAAGAGGACATTTCCCACTCCAAGTTCTGGCTGGACAGAGAGGAAAGGCAGGGCTGATCCAGGAGCTAGGGTGGCAGAGAAAGTATTTTAGTAGAGTCCCCTACATGGAGGGAGGCATGGTCCATCCAGAGACACTTCCCTGCCTGTTATGGGCATGTTATGCAATCACCTCATGTTTGCAGAGGGGCTGCCAGAGCTAGTCATGTTCTTGAGCAAGATGAGAATATTATTCTGATAAGTAAAAGGACACTCTGGCACTATAAAAATAAACTATTCAATGGTTTGTGGAATTTCTCACTATTTTTATCATCATCAAATATAAACCAATAATATTCAAATCAGCTCCCTAGACTGGCAACCTCAGCTTATATGTCACTTTTGCCCAAACATCTGTTTGTAATTAAGTAGGCTTGGTTCTCGCAACACATTTTTCCTAATTACAATTCACTTCCCAGGTCCACCCACAAAAAGGCACCTGTGGAGACAGAATTCTAAAATCACCTGTCTGGTTCCCAGCCCCTAAGACTCACCCCTTTGTGTCATCCCTCTTCCTGAGTGAGGTTGGAACCTGTGTCTTACTTCCATGGGGTATGACAATGTGAAGGGATTTTGCATGTCATTAGGTCTCCAATCAGTTGACTCTGTGTTAATCAAAAGGGCGATGATCCTGGGTGGGCCTGGCTTAAGCAGGTGAGTGCTTGAGGAGAGACACCGAGCCAAAGTGACCCTCTCCTTCTGGCCTTGATGAAACAGATAGCCATGCTGTAAAGTGCCTACAGTGAGGGGTGGTCCCAGAAACTGAGAGCTCCCATCCCACAACCACAAGGAACTAAATTCTGCCAATCACTTGAATGAGGCTTGAAAAGAAGCCCAAGTTCCAGATGAGAACACTGTTGACATCTGGCTGACTCCTTGATGGCAGCATTGTAAGAACCAGAGCAGAGGACCCTGCTGAGCCATGCCCAGATTCCTGACCCATATAGTCTTTGTAAGATCATAAATGGGTGTTGTTTTAAGTCCCTAAGTTTGTGTTCATTCACTGTGCGGGGACGGATGATGACTAGTTTCTGTTCCGAAATATACATAAAATAGTGATCACATGGCAGCATTTAACCAGAAGGTAAAGCTAAGTGTTTTCAGATACGACAGGGTTCTCCACCAGTAGCCACTGGTAGTAGCTACAGGTCATGTCAATAAGGCTTACAAAAAATTTTCACCTTGTTTTAAGGCAACCATCCCTGGTTCATGGTTTTTCCTCTGATGCTGTGACCTTCCCAAATATGCAACTGAAAAATCCTCTCTAGGTTTGAGCAAAGTTGCACTGAGTCTCTGTCACTTCCAGCTAAAAGTCTTCTGAGTCATGTAACCTACAAGCTCCTGGCACCTGTGACAATAACCTCCTAGATTAAGTAATTAATCTGCCACTTGGACTAATTTGTAATTAAGAAGTTCCAGGAATGCATTTCATATTGCTGACTGTGGTGGCTGCCTAGTAATATGTAAATTATTTAATACGACTCAGCCTGCCAATGAGGGCAAAGGGCTCTGCACACTCCATTGGGTGAGTCATTGATGTGATGTATGGCAATACCGCCGGGTAGAAACAGAACTCTTGACTCTGACACTATGTATAGACTCTTGGACTTAATTTTCCCACCTATAAAACAGGACTCAAAATACCCACCTCAGAAGGCTGAAGTTAGCAGAGAATTAAATGAAGCATCATATGAGAAAATGAAATAGAAGTCACCACACAAAGTTTAAGGAATGTAACTCTGTAGACTACAGCACAAGCCTGTACCAGTAGTTCTCAGTGAGGATCATTTTGCACCCCAGGGGACGCTTGGCAATTTTTGGTTGTCACAACTTGTGGGCGCTGCTCGCATCCAGTGGGTAGAAGACAGAGATGCTACTAAACATCCTACAATGCACAGGACAGTCTCTGATAACACAGAATGATCTGGTTCCGTATGTCAGTAGTGTCGAAGGAGAGAATCCTGGTCTAAGAGGATGCCTTGAATTTCTCACTTTACAGTGCTTTTTCTAGACCAGTGCTTCTCAACTGGGGGTGATTTTGCCTTCCAGGGAACATTGCGCCATGTCTGAAATCATTTTGGGTGGTCACAATTGGGAGGGGGGCTATTGGTTTTACAGAATCCAGGGATGCTGCTAAATACCTCACAATGCACAGGTCAGCCTCATCTCACAAAAAAAGAATTATCCAGCTCCAAATATCAAATGTGCCGAAGCTGAGAAACCCTGGTCTAGTTGCAGTAATGCCTGCCAAAGTCAAGACATGCCTTTTGATTTAGTATCCCCAGGCCACAGAGTCACCAGGTTGTGTCATCCTGCCCCCCCCCCCCCAAGATTTGTGTAAATGATTCTTTGCACCTTAGGCGTGTGCGCTGGGGGGGGGGGGCAGCGGGCAGAGCTGCTTACGGCAGGGCACAGAGGCAAAAAGGCACAGCTATTCTGCCCAAACTTTTCTGGCTGTATTTAGGTTCCTGAGAATTCTCACATTACCACAAAGCTTGGAGAGTAAGGAAAAGTAATGAGGTTTCACATACTGGAAGCACATGATGAGACCATAAACAGGAATAAAAACAAATAGTAAGTACAGGCATCATTTGATGTTCAAAGTCACAGTGGGTTAAGAATAGACCCTTTTCTATCTGCAATTACAATTCAAGGTTACAGCCTTGAAGTGGAAGCTTTTGAGACCGAGCGTGTTTCAGAATTCAGAATATTTTGGATTTGAGAAGGTAACGGTGAATATTTCCACATAATATACAACAACATCACGAGCAAAGACTTATACAGCAAATTGTAGTCACCCATATTAATAACTCTGCAGTTAAACAAAATGAATAGTCGTCCCTTGGTATTGGGGATTGGTTCCAGAAACTCTTGTGGATACCCAAATCCACTGGTGCTCAAGTCCTGATATAAAAAGTGTAGTATTTTCCTATAACCTATGCATATCCTCTGCATGCTTTAAATCATCTCTAGGTTACTTATAATCCCCACGGCAATGTCAATGCTATGCAAGTAGATTATACCGTATTGTTTTTATTTGTATTATTTTTTATTGCTGTATTGTTTTTATTGCTGTTGTTGCTGTTTTCCAAATATTTTAGATCCACAGTTGGCTGAATGTACAGATGTGGAATCTGCAGATATGGAGGGCTGATCCACAGGGTTGACGGTATTCACGTTTGCATAAAGACTTTCCCCCTAGGTTATTTTTACGTTAGTTGCTTACAAACTGGTGTCACTGCCAAAGAAGTTACAATAACTGTTGATTTTCAATGTTGTCCTTTTCTTTTTGGTTACTGACAAAGGACTGTAGAACCATATCTGTGAAGGCAGGGCTTGGAGAGAGTGGTGTGGTCTTGTGCGCCAGGGAATCAGGTACTGGAAAAGCTGCCTATGTTGAAATGCACATTGGCCAAGTTGCTTGAATGAAGATAACTCCAGAGTTACCCCATATGCAGAAGAGGTGACAGGTAGGGACTCAGGGCACTCTAACCCAGTGACCTAGGTTGAACTGGCTGTGACAGGCCCAAGCAGAAGCATAGAGCTGCCTGGTGATCTGGAAAAAGGGCCAAGAACAGACCTTAAGAGTCAATCTCAATTCCTCCTCCATGCCCTCAGGGGCAGCTTCCTGTCCATTTCCAACCTGGTGACTCTAAGGCAGGGCTGGTTTTGCCCCCCAAAAACATTTGGCAATGTCTGGAGGTAATTTTGAATGTTATAACTTGGCTGCGGTGGGTGGGGGGAGGGTTGTGCTCCTTGCATCTAGTAAGTAGAGGCCAGAGGTGCTCTTCAGCATCCCACAGCACACACGGCAGTCTCCAGCATGGAGTATGACCCTGCCCCAAATGTCCATAGTGCCAAGGTGGAGAAACCCTGCTCTAAGTCATATCTTTGTCCTATGCATTTTAAATGCTTATTCCAGGCTAGCAATTGTCAACTGGTAGGATGATTCTACCTGCCAGTGGACATTTGGCAATATCTGGAGACATTTTTAGTTGTCACAGCTTGGGAAAGGGATGTGATCTTGACATCTGATAGGTAGATGCTAAACATCCTAAAATGCCCAGGAGAGCTCCTACATCAGCCAATCATCCAGCCCCTAATATCTACAGTGCCTGCACTGAGAAACCCTGGCACAGACAAATTACTATGAAAGAGAACCTCACAGTCTATCTCTGGACCAGAAATCTTTCAACCTTGGAACCATCACGGGGGACCCAGGAGCCTGGGCCACCTCTATTCCATCTCCAGACTTTCTACCAGACTTCACAGACAAAGGTGCTGTTCCTAATCAGCCCACTACCAAATCTCTACCGTGCACATCCTCCTTATAATAAGCATTCGATTGTTATTGACATTGGCCCTTGCAATATTTATACTGAGTGTTTGTTTTCCTTCTTAGACCACACTGGAGGTGAGACTGGACTTTTGTTTCATCACATCCTCTGCTATCTGCATCCCGGAGGCACTAGGGAAGGGCTTGTTGACTCAGTGGCTGAGTTTTACAAGGGTTAGTTTCCCAACAAGGCTGGAATTTTAATGAGAAGACAAGATGGAAACAAAACAATGGAGATAAAGGCTGGTCTGGAGAGCATGCCTTAGGATTTTTACCCACTGACTTTCAATGCATGTTTTATTCAACCATTTAAGGGATGCCTGATATTTACTGTGTAGGTTTTTCATGCAAATAGGAGTGGTTATTATCTTTTTTTTACATGCACTGAAAGCTTTTAGAGTTTTGTATCCTGATATCATCATCTGTTATATTATAATCTCATTATAAATGAATATGAAGCAATCTTTCAGTTGGCAAACACTAATGTCACTACAGACACCAATTCATAGGGGTATTCTGTCAAGTATTATCATGAGCTCATCAAGACAGACTATAGGCAGTAAATGACTATAAAATGGAGCAATCCTTCTGTAAAATAGTTTCAACACTTTTAGTGACATCAGTTTCAATGGAAATTCTTTTTAACGCCCCACTAATTCAATCTGCAAGAGCTGGCACACAGGACGATGTTGATGCATATGTGAAATATGTTAACCCCTGGAGAAGAAGTAAGGTAAGCAAGAACTGGACGTTTTAATTCTTTATGATCACTCATCTAATTTACTCATATGGTAACATGAAGGGTTTCCCTAAAAAGGATTAAATACATTTCTTATACATCCCTCTTTGGGGAAAAAAAGTATAATTTGGTTGGTTCATGATTGGTAGATTATGTATGGCACGCACTGCAAAGTTTACATTGTTCCAGATGCTTATTTTCTGTAATTAATATAAATACTCAGAAACAGTAGCTAATTTCTGAACCACACTCTCACTCCTCAGTTAACCAAGTTTGTTTTTTTTTTTTTTTTAAAAAAGATGATCTACATAGCCTAACACAATCTTAAACTATGGAGCAATAATCAGTAATAAATACCACATCCTGAAACAAAACCAACCTAGCCTGTTAAGAAACATTTGATTCCATGGTCCTAAGGATTAATTCAGTGATCTATGTGTATATCCCTCAATAAAGTAGGGATTTCTGTTCTTTTTTTCCATTTTTTTATGATACACTTTCAAGGTGTTCATGACAGACTTTGAATCTGTATATGTCAAGTGAAAAAAAATGCCTAAATGAAAAAAAAAAGTAAAAAAAAAAAAGCATAACTACTATTAATTCCTTCTCAAATTTATTTTTTAGAAAAGCAATGAGTATTGAGCTTAGAATAAGGCTGCTCTTTCATGCAGCGCCTTGGATAGCAAATATATCTTGTGTATTTTCATTGTATCCTACTCAGAAGCAGTGGTTCTAATATAATTAAGTTCTCTTTTGAGTAAGCTGTGGCACCTCTTTATTTGCTCATTTCCTTCTCGGTGTCTTTCCTCTAAGCTGTCCGTTATTCTTGTTACCAAGCTTGTGTTTTCAAACTACTGCTTTAATCCAGAAAGAAAGAAAGACTATTTAGCAATTACTTAACCCTAAAGACCCCCTCATTTCAGGGTGAATGAACAAATTAAAAAATATGAGATAAATTGTTGTAGGTGGTTTTACAGATATGCTCTTTAATGTAACACTACAGATAAAAATGTACACACTTTCGTTAGTCCCACAGAAGAGAGTTTAAAACTCTATCTCTAAGACCCAGTTCTTCCACTTTTTTAGATTAACTCTTACCCTGCCTGCTATTTAGCTGTTCCAGAAAGGGAAAGAAATAGAAACCTTTAGACTTCCTTTGAAAACAGTATTAGTAAAGGAAATATTCTCAGTAGCTGTTTCCTGACATTATGTATTTATCTCAATACCTTATCAGAGAAGCCAAAAAATATTAATCCAACTCACCGGTTCTTATGGGGTTTTCAGACAGGGCTTCTCACTGGGAGACTCAGACACTCTGTACCTTTCCTTCAAGGATCTCAAACAGCTTTTCACAAAAGAACGTTGGACAGCACCCCAGCCAAATGCTCACGTGTGAATAATCATTTGCCAGCCCAGGCAGTTATATTGGACAATCACTGGCAATAAAGTAATCACCGGGTAATTAGTGAATCTATCATAAAAAAGTTATTTAACTACATGTGTTTCTCCACCTGGCCTTCCCCCATGTTCTACATGTTTCCAAAATCAATCAGAGGGAAGCTGGACTTCCTTAACCAAGTCATCGCATTGGAGGAGCTTCAGGTACCAGTTCTGAATACCTAACCATAATCCTAATTCATCTATTGGCTTCCTGACTTGAAAAAAAACCAAAAGTTCATTCAGAGCATTTCCTGTGCACATGGAATTTTGCATTTCACCATGCACAGCAAGGAAAGAAAGCTTGTGTTTGCAAAAAGAAAGAGGCTATAAAATGGTGGGGTGGGCTGGACACATGGTGATTACTGCTTTTTTGTCAATAACAACATGGGACACAGACTTAGGGTGTTCGTGGCAAGGCTTATGTTTTGAATGATCTTTCTAGAGTCTGATGCACCCCGCGAGCCTGTTTGTTAAGTGAGTTACACATACGACACAGCACAAAGGACCCTGAGGAATTCATTCTCTGTGTCAACACCCAGGGTTGGGCAATGGATGAGGCCACCATTCAGCTCCATGGGTGCCGAATGCTGAGGCAGGTAGGTGCCCTATCAATGCTGATGAAACAGCAGGCAGCCTCTGACCTCATACCTCAGGGAAAATCAGACCCCAGGAAAAACAACTTCCCATGTTACTCTTCTATTGTTTTCCTCACGTTATTTATTTTAGAAAACAAGAAGAAGAAGAAAAAAAAAAGCCTTACTTTGAGCATTTGTTTTCATGATTTCACTTCTATCAATAAATCATTGCTTATTTTAAATTATTTTGTGTACCTCTCGCTCTCAATGGGCACTCAGATAATATATAACGTGGCAGGTGTTAACCTATTTTTCCATTCTCAATAGTAACCAAGGATTCAAGAACACTGAAAGCTGCAAAATATTTTAGCATGAACACATATGATGCACATTATCACCCAAAGGTTATGTTTTGTTTCCCAGGATCTCTATAGAACTTACTCATTGAAGAAATGTTTTATGCAGCTAATGGTCAGATTTCAGCATACTGCAGGGTGTGTCTGATCACTGAACGCTTTAAAGCTCCAAGTTCAATATCTAGTGCAATACTAAATGTTTGCAGTTTTAATTCTGGGGTGAGACCTCCTCCTCTACTCCCTGCCCCATCCCCACTAAGGCATGGCTTTGGTGGTCCTGGAAGGGACCATGTCTGGGGGACAGCTTCTGACTTTCTCATTTGTACCCCACCCTCACCCCAGTGGCAGCGGTTCCTGATCCATGCATGCCTGGAGTGCAGATGGGAAAAGAAGGGGGAAAGGGACAGGATGCTCTTCTCTCACTGGTACCATTAGGAGATGGTTTCAGGCGAACTGGAAGCTGATCCTTCCTCTAAGGGACATTTTCTCAGGTTCTTGGAAGCCAAACAGCTGGATTCTCCCATCTGTAACTCCTGAGAGGTGGGTCGTGTCGTTTCTCCCTTCAGCTGGTTCTCTGGTGCTCCCTCTCTGTTGGAGAACTCTCCTCCTCCCAGGAGATCTTGTTCAGCAAAAGTCCTTCCTCCTTGTCGGTCCCTATCTGGCCACTGAGGTCACCTGATCATGCACCATTTGTCTGAGAGCTCTGGAAGTGTAGCCTATGCCAACACATCCCCCTAGCCTGACATCTCAGGACTTTCTCGAGCTGTATGAGGCAGGAGTCAGGCACCAGCCCCTTGGGCTCCAAATGATGCACAGTCAGATATTAACCTGTCTCAGGAGTCCTGCCAGAATCTCCTCACTGGTCAGAGGTCGAGAGAGATACACGCCATGCACTGGAGAAAGTGAAGGGCTCCAGTGCTACAGAAAACTTTCCAAAAACCCCTCCTGTCTCCTTTAATCCCTTCACTGTGAAGCCAGAGATCCATGGTGTTCCTGGTGACCCACATGGAAGATCACTCCCAGATACCATTTTCTTTGCCCCTCAGCAGATGATGCTATCAGTTGAGAATCTTGTTACAATAAACATTTCGCCAGAATAATTTATATTAAGAAGTGGAAGGGGGACTCTGGAGTCAGACAGACATGAATCCATTCCCAATCCCAGAACTTGCTAGCTTGTGACCTCAGAAAAGTGCTCAACCTTTGGGGGCACTGGCTTTCTCATCAGTAAGGCAGGCAGAAAAATACATGCCAGGCAGGGTTATTGATTAGAGATAATGGTCCAGGGCACAGGGCCTGGCAAATAAATAGACGCTCCTTTCTGGCAATTTTTAGAGCACAGAAGTAAAAAGATTGTAGTTTAAGGTCAGGGACTTGTTATATGAATCTGTTGCAGGTGTTTTATGAAATTGTTTATTGTTCAACCCACCTGACGTTTCACATTTCTATAATTGCATTGTGCATGAGAGGCATCACCCAGGGACCCTCAAGCTACCACTGGGCATGCCTCTTACTTTGGACTCTATCCAGGAAGAAAAGCCAACAGAGAGACTGTTGGTGAAAAATCCTGGAGTCCAACGGAACGAGGGCACCGTGCCATCCTGCAGAGCTTAGCATGCGAAGACTCACTCTCCAAGACTGAACATGTTGCACATGCATGAGTAAGATCAAGGCCTGGCAATGAGGGCCCTGAATCAAGGAACAAGCATTTCAATGCAAATGACGCCATTGGGATAAGAGCAACACAGTGCTCACCCGAGGTTCTTCTCTTAGCCATACGGAGGGAAGAGGCCTGGAGCCCCAGCATCCGGTGTACGGCCTTCCTATTGTATCACGTGCCATGACCCAGGATCAGTACATGCACAACTGCCGGGAGCTCTGTAGATCCAGGATGGGATGCGATCACCATTCCCCACCAAGCCATTTCCCAACTTCCTAGAGTCTAGAAATGTTGAAACATCTCAAGGGTGCTGTGTCTGGTCTTAGGATGCTCTCTGGCTATTTTAAGAAGGTTATGGGGAGACAAAGGGCAAAAACACATGGGAAACTCCCTAGCAGAATTCCTCCTTGTGTCATATGAAATGCAGGGGGGACCAAGGAAAGGAGGAAGGGGCCATAGTCTGAGTAGTTTCAGGGTAGGTGTTTTTGGCTATTTGTGGTTTTTAATTGTCATTGGCTTCTTCTTCACTAGCAGGGCTAATCACAGCTTTCTCCTTGATAGATTGTATTTTGGTTCTTGAAGTTATAGCTTTATTATTATTTTTATTATTTTTTTTTTTGTACTTTTTGAGACTGGCCACACCGCGCTCAGCCAGTGAGAGCACAGGCCATTCCTATATAGGATCCGAACCCGCGGCGGGAGCACTGCTGCGCTCCCAGCGCCGCACTCTCCCGAGTGCACCACAGGCTCGGCCCTATAGCTTTATTATTAAACCAAAAACTAAGTCCTAGTTAATTAGCTCTCTTTAAGCAGCATTCCAGTTTACTCCGGGAGGAAGGAGTCATGGAAATTGATTGCCTCTAAGGTTCTTTCACAGTAGTTCAAATGGCCCTAGGAAATTGAGTTGAAATATATGCTCTTTAAATGTTGTTCTTTATACATTAATACCACAGCAGTCAACAAACATATTCAATTGAAATGTGCTCACACATTTACTGTACCTGTTTGATCCATCTACTTCACCTAATCTACTATACAATTCGCAAACCAGTGCAATTATATATAAATACACACACACATATATATTATATATAAAGACCTTTCATCTTACATTTCTTAAAACCCACATGTGCATATATCTACCTATATGTGTATATATGTAAATTAACTATACTTAAATTATATATAAAGATATTTCCTTTTATATTTCTTAAATTCACACACACCAATATGTTATTTAAATATATTATATAACGTGTGTGTTTGTACATATATACACACATCTCTTTCCCCTTAACATTCTTAGAATCTTAACTATTTGAGACACTTAACAAGGTTCTCATTCTGGGAATTTTACTATATAAATGTACTCTGTTTCAACATGTTTGGTGTCCCATCAGCATGCTGAGATCCCAAATTCTTACTGAATGATTGCTGCAAGTTAGCTGGTGGGGAGACAGAATTTGAGAGTCAGAATGGGCCCTAAGCATAACAGTAATCTGGCATCTCTAAAGTGTGTTTGAGGGACCCAGTTGAACAGGAGGTTAATAGATAATACTTTCCTTTTAAGGAGGGTGTGTGATGGTCCCCATGGAGCAAGTTTGAGAAATGCTGTGTTTAAAAACAAATGAGAAGACGGTCCTTGACCTCAGCAATGGGAGTGTTTTAAGTGAACACGTGGCTTGTGGATTTGGTACGGATAGACCCACACAATACTCCTCCAGGCTTATGTGATGGCGGGGAAGTTAGAAGACAAGGCTATGCAACCAGCTCTCTACCATCTCGTGACTGACGTTTGCTTGTGTCAACCAAGACAGGAGTTGGGCACAAGCAAAACGAAGGAGAAAACTTGCAATTCTAAAATCGTCTGGTTGGACTATGTTGTCATTGCCACTCTAGATCAACACCCCAATTGCAGAAGAAAAGAAAGATGTTTCCTCTTGTTTATTTTTTGGAGCTTCCTTTTTCCTTAGTTTTTTGTTGGTGGTTTCTAGAACACTTTTTCCCTTCATTTATACAATCACTATTGTATTTGATTTTCATGCTAATTATCTACTCAGATTACTATTTTGATTGCTTACCCATAATATAAGAAATTTTAAAAATATCTAGAAATATATAGTAATAGATAGTTTTGCTTTTTGTTTCTTTTTGAGGAATTTTGCTTCCTCAAAATGGAACTTCTCCAAAGCACCATTTCCTTATTTCTATAAGAAGAATAATTAGGGCCGGCCCGGTGGCGCACTGGATAGTGTGCCGCTTGGGAAGCACGGCGGCGCTCCCGCCTGAGGGTTCGGATCCCACGTACAGACCGGTTCCCGCTCACTGGCTGAGCGAGGCGTGGGAGCAACGCCGCGGGTTGCGATCCCGTTGCCGGTCC